>NC_056726.1:1444785079-1444855079 GCF_019279795.1 Protopterus annectens
TGCATAACCACAACCAATGTGAACACAGCCACAGACACATATGGTACGCTAGCATACTAGTACAGTATATGGACTATCTGTCCTACACCATCTTCATATGTGCCACTCACAAAATGACCCTACATATACTGGGCTGCTACACAGTCTGTTCTGCTGGCTGGCTGTGGTATGGGACATGTGTGTGTATGGCCCTACAAACATGTAAGGTAAACCTGTACCATACAGTGGGGCAGCATGTAACATCAGATAGAAGGGGAGCTAGAACAATGACATCTACCACAGTCTGTACACAGGCCATAGTACATATTAACAATACACATACTGCCAACATTCACCATCACTACACAGACCTCAGTACTGTACAAACATCCACAGAATGTCCAGGTTATGGCATTAAATGTAACCCCTACTGTACATGACATGTGTAGCACTCTGATATATCACTGTCTTGTTCTCAGATATGATGACACTATTTACAGTGTACAGCACATATGCACCACTTCATGCACGACATATGTACAAAGGTTGACAGAAGTGTGGCTGACAGCACATACACAGGGCCAGTATAGACATGTTGCTGTGATACTCTCATTAATCTACCATTGTAATGGGGTTTGTTGCAACATATGTCCAATGAGGGATATGTAGTCAGTAACTGTCATGGCCTTCACCATCAACAGACTGCAATCCTCACACTACCTTCTGCATTCCACAGATAGATGCATCGTAGCTAACACCTGAAACCAAAGGCACAACACTGCCCAGTCTGCAGATGAGCCTGCAGATAGGGATTCCTGATATACATGGAACTGACATGGCAGGTATTGCGACATGTACGATAAGCATATCCAGACAAACACTGTTAATCCAACATTACCCCATATGCAGTATAGCAGAACTTACAGTCTGTAGTCAGGTTAGGCACATCCCCCTCCTGTTTTTTGCCCTCTTTCCACAGTGTATGTTGTTAGAGGTAAATCCCCAACCCATCTGAAATGCTGTTTGCCAAACGACAGTTCTAGCTCCTGCTCACAGTGACAGACAGAGGCCAACACCACTAAGATGTTCCCAGGTATTGGAGTGCATTTCCATGCAATTGGCTATGGGAATGTTACCACAGCTGTTCCACATGCAATTGGCTAGGGAAGGGCTGCAATTTATGCAGAGTATATCAGCTGATCACGTGCATCACTTAAAATACACATGCTGCTGCCTAAGCAATGCAGGTGTAGGCCTCCACATCCACCAGAGAGGGAGTGGGGGAGGTGGACAGAGGCGAATATGTCAGGGAGGGGTGGGAGGGTAAAATTGATGCATATTTGTGTCACACACCTACCAGCACAGGGTATAGAACTCCCAACAGCTATGTAGTGCTATCACAGTTTTGATGTTGTTATTGGATGCTCCACATGGGTTATCTGGTGGGGAGCACTCAGAACATATATGTGATGGTGAGTGACATCTGCAACAGGGATATGGTAGATATACAGTAGGTGACATACATGTGCCTGTCTGCATGAACAGGTGCCAGTGTCAGCACAGGCACACTCACACAGGGACACACACACGTTAACACACTTGGCAGGGCCAGGAATGCAACTCGTCACTAGTGGGATTGCCACAACACATCAATGTGCAGGGAACACATGCACCACATTGGTTATACAGAGGTCGTATGGGCAGTGAGTATGAGGAGGTGCCAGACATCAGGTGGCATGCTTCACTGTGCCCTGGGGGGAGTAGTGTATGTGGACATATGCACCATACAACACACACGCAAACACACAGGGTGCCAGTTCGGACATGCATGGGTGCATATCTGCATGGGTGTGTGCTGGCCAACAGTGCCAGCAGGCTATACAAGGGTAGAAAATGGGCATACCTTGGCATCAGGCCACATGTCAATGGTCTGCATTGTGGCACAGGCCTGTAGCTTCTGCATTTGCCCACACAGGTGGGTATTGCATCCATCATCCAGTCATCTGGGTGACTATTATGTGTGGCCAATGTTGTGCATCACTTGCCATATATGTGTTCCCTAGTCCATGACTTGGATGGTGTCTAGGATATGCACACCTCCTACATACATGTACAGTGACATGTGGAATTGTACCTGGGGTGTCTAGGCCATGCTGTGAACACAGCTTATCATCAGATGTGCCAGTCTTGCCCACCTGTGGTAGGGACTGGTATTGGTCAGCAGGTTTACCCTGCACCTACATTGATAGCATGCTAACAGCATTTCCTGATGTCAGTGTCATCTGTCCATACAGGGCATGTTGTCAGGCATGGTATGTCCGTTGTGAGTCATATGTGAAGGCACAGTGGGATTGCTAACTGTGATTGGCTGGCCTTGATGTCACATGTATGGGTCTGGCTTTGTACTCCAGCCTCTCAGCTATTTACATCTGTTATCCCTGTATGGTTGACATTGTGATATATAGCAGGGCCACCATAAATGAAATTAGCAAAACCCCTCCACATTGCCCACAGGTGTCACACACTCACAACCACCTCTACACAGGATACGAGTTACACACACACACACACACACACACACACACACACACACACACACACACACACACACACACACACACACACACACACACACACACACACCTGTTATGTCTGGGAATAGAACCCCTACCTAACTAGTTCACTACACTACAGCACTACGCACTTATAGTATGCACTATGGACATCACTGAAGTACATCTTCCCTAAAAGTGTATTTCACAAATAATGACATCAGCAGGATTACCAAAGTAGGTCATTTGTAATGTACTGTGAGTGAGTAGCCTATAATGCATATCTCCATACACAGACACTGAAACACACAGAAAACATCCGGAACTGCTATGGATGGAGATGGAACATTACCACTGTTCTAAATCACACTACAGCAGTACGCTGTTACAGAACATGCTATGGTGATTACTGGGCTATCACTTTCTCAGAGGTATACTTCTAGGTGAGTGACATCAGCAGCCTTGCCAAAGTAGAGTATTTGTATTGTATGGAGTGTGAGTAGCCTAAAAAGCATTGCTTTCTACTCAGTCAGACACACACACACACACACAGTTGCCAGGTCTGGGGTCTGACCACCCCCTAACTAGTTTATCACACTACAGCAGTACACAGTTACAGAATGCGCTACGGCCATTACTGGGCAATCACTTTCCCAGAAGTGTACTTTAGGTGAGTGACATCAGCAGCCTTGCCAAAGCAGAGTATTTGTATCGTATGTAGTGTGAGTAGCCTAAAAAGCATTGCTCTCTATTCAGTCAGCCTCACACACACACACACACACACACACACACACACACACACACACACACACACAGTTGCCAGGTCTGGGGTTTGAACACCTACCTAATTAGTTTATCACACTACAGCAGTATGCAGTTACAGAATGCGATATGGTGATTACTAGGCTATCATTTTCCCAGAGGTGTAATTCTAGGTGAGTGACATCAGCAGCCTTGCCAAAGTAGAGTATTTGCATTGTACGGAGTGTGAGTAGCCTAACAAGCATTTCCCTCTACACATTCAGAGACAGACAGGCATGCACACAATTGACAGGTCTGGGGTTAGTACTACTACCTAACTAGTCTATCACTGCAGTAGTACACAGTTATGGGATTGGCCATGCATATTACTGAGCTATAGATCTCCCAAAGGTCTAATTCACATTGGATGACCTCAGCAGGAATGTCATACTAATGCTATGGGGAGGGCAGTGTGTGCTTGGACCATACCCCATACATGTAGGGGTTGACATGCCACATGCGGGCACACACGGGGGTCATATGTCACAAGTGCGTGTATACAGCTTCTAGATGGCTACTTCCTTGTACAGTCTTGTTGCACAGCTGGCACGTGCATCACATATTCTGTCATGCTGACAGGTACTGGTGGCTAGTATCCACAGTGGGTTACATCCACACCTCATGTGTTGGGGGCCCTTTGGCTGTGTGCCAGTTGGGACAGGCCCGCATGGCTCCTTGTCACGGTCACCCTCTTCCACACATCTATGCCTATGTACCTGTGGCTTATTATAGTGTGTTGTCCTTACATATTTGTCTGTATTCCTATCCACTGTGTGTGCAAGGCAGGAGTGGTGCATACTGATGTGTCCACACTGAGAACTGCAACTTCCAGAAATGTCTGGTCCACTGGTGTTTGCAGATATGGCCTTCATGTGTTTAAGTGTGTGAGCATGCCCAGCATGACCTGTCTGTATGTTCTTGACTGACATTGCCTTCATTCCTCTAAGTGTGTGAGCATGCCTAGTATGGCCATCTGTGTTGCATGTGTGGATCACATCCAGGTAGTTTGTACTGCGATGCTGACATTTGTGTTGTACACTAACAGGTAGCATGCTGTGTCTGCAGGGTATCCATCAGTCATTTGGCATTGACTGTTGTTACATTTCTGCATAGCGGGGGGACACCTGACTGTTTCTACTGTTCTACACAGAAGTGGGGGGCACACCTGATTGTTACTCTAAGTGTACGTTGGGTGGGGGGGGCGCAATTGACACTTGTACACATTTGCTAGGACTGTACTGGTATGTCAGGTACTCCATTTCAGTCTGTAGTCTTACCTATCCTGCTGGCTAGAGGCTTACCAGTGTACTACAGATCCTAGCTTTGTTTACCTACATATTAGTTTCTGACTTCCTAGCCTTCACAACTTACATCCAACTGCCTGGCCTGCTGCAGTCTGTCTGTGTAGGCCTGGGGGAGGGGTTACCCATAGGGCACATTCAGAGGTCATAGTACAGCATTTGTTTGTGTTAGTCTTCACCTGTCCTGCTGGCTGAGATTGTTGTTGGGTACGTGATCCTTCCTGATTGGCATGTGTGGCTCTTATGGACACCCATGTCACTCAGGCCATTTTCTGCAGTGGGTTTTGTCACCCTGTGTAGTACTGGCTACTATGGTGACTCCAGTATGTGTTACAGATCTCATGATGCCACTATGGGTGTCTACTGTCTGCTGCCTTGACATCTGGCTACCCAATTCCCTTGCAAACTCACATCCATACCATAGCTACAGGTTAAAACACATTCTACTCCATTTGGCAACTGGTACATTGATTGATTTACCTTGAGGGTGTGCTGGACTTGAGGATGGTGCTGGAGGGCTGCCTATGTTGGATATACATAAAACACTCCCTATACATGTTTGGGTATAGGTAGTGTCATGTTTGGCATCCCTTTTACTGTCTGTGCGAGTCAGAGAGAGGTGTCATTCCCTGGGCCCCTACTGTGTCAGTGCATATGCTATGCATTGCCTCTTTGCCAAGGCCAGGGCATACTGGGCATGCCCCCTTCTGCCTACTGGGGCAGGCTCAGGTTGTTTCTCCTCCGAGTCACTCTGTGCTTGTACAGGCCTTGGCATTGGTGGGGGGCTGTGTGGCCCTGCCCCATGCTGTTCCTGCTGCAGCTGTTTTCACAGGATCATATTGTGTAGCATAGCACATACCATAACAATTTGGGTACATGTAGCTGTTGAATACTGCAGGGCTCCACCGGATGTGTCCAGACATCGGAACCGTGACCTGAGCATCCCACACACATGCTCTATTATATGTCTGGCCTGTGTGTGTGCCTCACTATGGCATTGTTGTTCAGGTATGTGTGCATTTCTGATGGGTGTTATCAGCCAGGGCTTCAGTGGGTACCCAGCATCCCCCACTAGGTGACCGCAGGTTATGTCCACATCGGCAAATCTGCGGTACAGCTGCGTCAGTTGTGTGAATCATCATAGCTTCCAAGGCAGCCACCACACACTTTCAGTATAATGCCGTGAGCATCACATACGACCTGGTAGTTGATAGAGGGGATGCCCCTGTGGTTGATGTAGGCCCTACCCTGCTCACTTATGCTTTGATGCATAAGTGCATGTAGTCTATAGCACCCACTACCCCAGGGTAGTTAGCCATTTGGTGGAAGAGACACATATTGCTGGTCAGCAGCTCATGTGTGTTGAGGAAATATACATGTTCATTGGCATGTGCTGACATGGCATCCAGGAATTGGTGGAATATTCTGGATGCTGATGCCTGTGAGATGCCCATGTTATCCCCAGTTGTGGTTTGGGAGGTACTTGTGGCTAGTATACCTAGGCCTACACATACCTTGCTATCCACTGGGATGGGTTCCCCTCGGCCAGTGTGGTGTGTCAGGTGTGGCCTGCACAGCTCAACGATTTGCTGTAGGAGGTCTCTGTCCACCCTATAGTGCTCCACTATCTCCAGCTCATGTAGCCTCTGGTATGTTACCCTGGGTCTGTACACCCTTCTCTGTCTCCTGACTGTGGGTTGTTCGGCAGCATTGACATCCTCACCACCCTCAGCCTCTTGCACATGTTCTATGTTGCCTGCTGCAGCCCTTCTCATTTTGTAGGTTTGTTTTTAAAATTTCCCCGCTTGTATACACCGGTGGTGTAGAGTGTGGAAAAACCAGGGGGGAAGGTGTTTGCTTGGTTTATAGTGGTGTTCTGGGCTGGGCTGGTCTGCTGCCTGTGTAATTAGCTGATTCTGATACATTTCACCTGGCAGCTCAACTAGTTCTCCTTGATTACCTTCCTACTGCTGTTTTCCCTTCCCATTGCCTCCCTGTTTAAGCCTGTGTACACATCGTGCAGACAGAGTGCTCAAATGTGCACAGAGCTGCTATTTCTTGGCTTAACTTCCTATTTCTTCCTGTGAAACCTGGTGAAAGACGTGCACACCCGCTTACACATTGTAAGGAGTGCTAGGCAGTTTGGACACACCTCTAGCTTAGGTGCGCTAAGCTAGGAGCAGTCCCGAGCCACAGGGTTCCAATCCACTTACAGCATGGCTGACACACACCCCCATGATGTCACCTATCTCCTAGTGTTGCACCCAGCTATTTCTACTCTTACACTCTTGGGACCTGCCTCACACCCTGGGGAAATCTGGGATTCACTATCCTTCCCCTCATTTGCATAGGATTGCCTGCTAATGCATAGTTACATGTCCCACACTGGGCCTCCCCCTTGCAACCATTACTCACTGGCCAGGTTGTCTTTTGCCTGCCATTGTCTTGCATGGCTG
Organism: Protopterus annectens; assembly: GCF_019279795.1. NCBI lineage: Eukaryota > Metazoa > Chordata > Ceratodontiformes > Protopteridae > Protopterus > Protopterus annectens. Next base: position 1,444,792,169 of record NC_056726.1, read on the forward strand.
AATACTGCTTTTAGTTAGAATGCTTATTTTAGGTATATTTTATTATTTTATCCCCGATCCTGTTTGCGTGCCGCTGCCCTATGCTTAAACAGACAAGATCGGCAAAAGGAATTTAAAATTTTTTTTTAATTTTTTTTACACATTTTACAATGTCAGTGGCCTTCTACTTGGCCATTGCCATCACTGATATGCAGTCTTTATTTGGAGCTGTCATGGCTCCGTTTTGTAGTTTGCAGAAACGTACTCGGTTACTAACCGAGTACATTTCTGCAGACTGCACTCGTCCTGCACTGACAGCTGCCTGCTTCCTGGATCGCAAATTACCCTCATTTGCATGGTTTTCACCTTCAAATGAGGGTAATTTGCATACAGGGGCTCGGTCCCTGCAGGATTAACCTAAGAGCTCACATGCACATCCCAGGAGCTCGTTCCTGGATTGCACATCGGCCATATTGCTGAAAATAGCTCTTAAACTATGCCTGCATGCTATAACAGGCTTCGTAAATCCGGAGGATAGTCTTTTCTTGGCAATCAGCAATAAGCAAAACAGCACTGCTTGCCCCTGCTTAGTATATCACAGAGCATTCTCACAACTCAATAACATTAATGTTTTAGTCAATTATACTAGTTTGTGCATTATTTTTGACACTAAATTTTCTTTGCAAGTAATTAAGTTTATGCATAATGAAAGTATATGCTGTCATGACCCTATTACCCCTTCTTCATATTTATATCAGTGGTAAACAACATGCAAAAGTATCCTTTTTAATTTAGGAGAGGTATGAAAACATTTATGCAGATGCTTCCATGTAAACATCCTAAATGTCTGTGACTTTGTAACAACCAAACAACACCATTGCTACATATTCTTCTGTGTATCTATGATATTTATCACAGCCTCCTTATCTAAATCTTTTAGACACACCTTGCATAACAATCCTTTCACCATTGGTTGTTCCCCTTTACCTCCGTTAATAAGGACACAACTAAAGGCAGGGTATTCCATCACATCAGGTCGCATTGCTAGGAAAGAAAAAAAAAGCAGACCTTCATAGTCATTTGCTGAAAATCTGGTAACCAGTACTTTTGTTTAACCTGCATCCACATGCCTCAACTTCCCCAAAGCATAGCTGGTTCCAATAAATTACACTGGTCTTCATATCCCTCTAGTTTCTATAATGACTATGTGTGCTAGGTAAACTAACCAGGGGTTTATCTTATCTGTCAGACATATTCTTATTTCCTGTGATCAGCCTCATTTTTTTTAAATTCAGCATCATAATTTTGAACAGATTCCCCTATGATGGAATCCAGCTATTAACAACCTCTACAGAATACGAAAAAATATCTAGCCTCAAAGAAAAAACTTGATGTCCTTCTTTCAAAGGGTAATTTCAGAAAGGTCTGCAAAGAACTCTAGCATAAGATCAAATTGTATATGGCAGGTTAAAACCTGAATATTGCCACCTCCTCCAAGGATAATCCTAATGTCTTATTTAGCTATGTTAGTAATCTCTGAAGTAATATTTATGACTGCACTGAGCTGAACTATAACAATGCTTACATTTCAGCTATGGAAGACATCGCCAGTATTTATTTATGTATTCATTTAACATTTGTTTACTGGGAAAGTCTGAATAAAACAGAGCTTGTTTTCAGTGGATGCCAGGGGAGAAATGCTCCAGATACATGTCTTTGGAATCTAGGAGGAAACCAGAGTACCTGGAGGAAATCCATGTAAATGCAGGGAGGAGATGCAGACTCCACAGAGAAGGCACCCCATCCGAGAATCAAACCAGAGAGCCTCTTGCTGTGAGGTAACAACGTTAGTTGCTGCACCACTGCAGGGTCTCAGGCAAATTTAATTCCAGCCTAACATGAATGTCCACCAATTTCTAACTTGGTCCCTCTCGCCCCCCAAATGCTCTCTCCATAATCAAAAATAGCTAGCTCTGTGGGGCTTGACAACCTACAAGGCCCTCTGCTGGTTAACACTAAGCACAACCTCACTGATCCCCTCGTAAACTCTTTAATCTCAGACTCTACACTGGGTATATGACTGATGCTTGGAGAACAGCCATAGCAGTACTTCGACACAAAGGTGTCCCCCACTTGACCTGTTTGAGGTATAGATTTATTAGATTTACCAGTATTATCGGTAAAATAATAGAGGCTATTGCAATTGAACCTCCAAATAAAGATAAAGGCAGCTTGCAACTCAGTCCTTACCAGTTTAGCTTTGTGAAGGACATGTCATCTATTGTACCTGTTAGATATCATCCAGAGTATAACTGAAGCACTGGATAATGTTTGGTTAGTACTTGTAGTCTACCTTTATCTGTCATTGGTCTTTGGCACTATCCCAACACTGTGGTCTGATAATAATTTTAACTAATTAAATAAAACTCAAAACCAATAGCTACTACCATGGCAAGAACAAAAAGACTAAAAATAAAAGATTGAAAATAAAAAAAACATAATATTAATACTGCAGTACCATAAACTTTAGAGTGTAAATCTTTTACTGATAAAGAAAAATCCCTTCAAAAGTTCTGTCCTACCCAATGTTATAAAATATTTCTTCAGAACAAAGTGACCTAAACTAATACCATCTTATATAATACTACATGATAGTTAGCTAACCAACCCAGGATCAATGACCTTACTAAAGAATGATTTAACATACATCAAACCTAGAACTCCAGAAGTGTGCTAATAACAAAATTAAAATATATAAAAATTATCTTTGTTTGCTAAGTGTAGGTATACAATATAGTAAACCCTTAATGAATCTATGGAGAAGGCAAAACCCAGACCATCTGATGACCTCATAGGTAGTAACCAGGCATGCAGTTTAGGAGAACATTAAGCAGCCTAGACTATATATCAAGTTGTCCCCAAACACTATCTGGTGAAGTGACTTGCTCAAGGTTGTGCAATAGGAAAATTAAGGTAAAGCGATTCAAACCCTACACCCTTGGCATAAGAAGCAACTCATTAACTGATCAAAGAGTTAGTCTTCTACACCAATGGCCAAACATAAAAAAACAGGGACATGTTTGGTGCTTAAACTATGTTGCCAGTATAACTACTGTTTCTGCAAAATCTGCTGTAATTACAACTTCTGAGATCTATCTCAATCTCCTTTAACACACTGAAAAGACAATGTTATGCCTGTAAGAGACATTTGTCTCTTTTATTTTCCGGAATATGTTCATAAATATGTTATGATACCCTCTGTCTAATCTTTCCTTGTAGACTCCATCACAGCCCAAACACATGCCAGTGAAAAAACAAACCTGTGGCATTGTAATCATTTCAGCCATTTGCAGGTTATGTCACCATCGTCATGCATGTTAGACAGATGCATGTCCCTTCATAGGATCATAGGATCAAAGGAAGCTACTAGGCTATTGGCCCTGAGGCCCTTACAAGCCTCGTCTGACAGTCCCTTAAGGCCAATACCATTTTGTTGTACAAAACTGGGTTCTCATCATCTGGCTTAAAGACTTCCCTATTACCTTTTAAAATCATCCAATTGTCATGAATTTCTTTCTGACATGATAAGAATCAACTGCTAAAGGAATACAAAACTGCATGACTAAATTTTATTGCAATTGCATTTATTTTAATGTTGCAACCTTTGCAAATAAAAGAGCAGATTCATCATTTAGAGTAATATTAATTCATAGTAATAGTAATGCTAGTTATAATATTATTCAACACTTTTGCAGGATAATCAATCAAAAAATGTATCTGTTTTACTGGAAAGGCTCACCCAGACTCTGCTACAGTTTGCTGTGAGGCAAAGGTTAGTTTGCTTCTTATTTGTTGCATTTTGTATTACTTTATTGCCTTTTTCTATTTTGTATACTGTGCTTTATTTTCTTTACACTGTGTTTTACTTGTATTCTGCTGTTAACTGCATATTAAAACCTGAAAAGAGACCACAGCTCTGTCTCTTGTTAGTCAGACATAAATTGGAACAGGTCAATTAAGTAGTCACACATAAGTCGGAACAGGTCTTTTAAGGTTAATCATGTGTGAACTGAGGGGGTAGAGCTAGGAACTAAACCTTCTATTTAAGGGGTAAAATAAAACATTTCAGAGCTTTACTTGTGAGTCAGACAGAAAGTTTTCCCACACTCTCACCCAATTACTGTTGTGTTCTTAAACACCACTGTCTTTCTAGTCGCCTGCCCCTTATGTTAATTTGACCATATATCTCATTTCCTCTCTGCTTTTACTGGCTGGTGCGAGTAAGCACAAAATTATCATTTTGTGAAAACACTCCCCTTCAATTATTTAAATGTATTGGCCATCCTACTATATTCCATAGTATCAGAATACAAAGGTGACCACCCCCTTTCAATCTAGCTTGCTGTTTTAAAAACAGTGACTCTCCACTAAAACTTAACTGTTATTTAGGTAAATCTAAAGTTACCTACTTTCACATTTAACTCCTCTAGTTCACACTGCAGTGTTTAGGATAAACCATTTTTTTCATTTTACCTTTAAGCATCTATTGCAAGACCACCAGTTATTGGAGAGCCCACATTCTGCCTCTCAGTAGTCATCTTGGGATTAGTGCTTCTGTTTTCTCCTGGTGAGAGAAGGAGTGCATTTACATTATTTCCTGGAGACTGCTGATCACCAGAAAGCTTAATAACTGCTTTATAGATGACAGCTTGGAATCTGTACTTATATTCTGATCCTTGTGAGAGTAGGAGCAGAGTGCATTGATTCCTGACTCTTTCTGGTTGGAGACTGAGTGTCTGTGCTTAACGTACCTGATTGGTCTGGTTGCTATTCTAGGCATCTATCAGAAAAAGGCTAGAAGACCCTTGCATCATCTGGGACAGGACTGTGGATCACCAAACAGGCCATGGCCTGCTTCTCTTCTTGGGACTGGTGCTAAAATTTTGCTTTTGGTGAGAAGAAACAAAGGAGTATTGTATCCCAACAGAGTGAAGCTGTGCTGAGACCGGCATTAGTAGTAGCCAGGCAGTAGCCATTCATGCAGCTCCCCTCTTTTCATCATTCTTGACAAGCTAATTCTTTATTTTGCAGTAAGTACTGCTTGATTTCTTTCTAACTTCAGAATATCTGCCTAAATACTTCATCTTTAAATTGTCAGGGTCTACGTATTAGTTTCCCTCAAGCGTTTGGCAGTGCTCTGTAAAGACTCAGACACATTGAGTGACATTTTTCCTGTAAAAAGAATATATAAGGAAACAGCTCCAGTACTTTGTAATAATGACCATCCCTCCTGGCATGCCTAAAGGTCAATTCCCTTGCTTTCTCCTATTAACCTGGCGAACTTGGGCATTCTGAGGCAGTGTAGCAACTGCCTCATGTACACAGATAACCCTCTTCTCTTACCTCCCAACACTCAGACTTTTGAGATTTGCACTTATATATCCAAACTGGAAGCCATGCACTCTCAAGACAAGACTGGAATAGCTGGTCAAGAGTAGAAGGTCAACACCTGCACCACACCACATGCAACACATAGCCTTCCAGAACACCCACCATCACAACTCTCACATAAAAACACAAATCATGCACCCACCTTCATGGAGGCTCTCAATAGAAATCTACCCAAACAGCAGAGACCTCCAAGGCAGAAATGCACTCAAACACCACAACACAGCACATACTACAAGACACATAACTCACCTACACAGTGTGTCCCTCAACCTAACCCCTAAGGCAAAGCAGCTTGCCCAATACACTAATCATAGGTGACTCGATAGCAAGCACTCTAATGTCTTACTCACTAGGTTGAATAAGGGGAAGGTAACAGTCAGCTGTCTATCAGGTGCCAGAATCTGACACATAACACATGCACTCAGGTCACTCCACAACAAGTTCAAGTAAGACTCTGTCACTGTCCATGTGGATGTGAATGACCTGAGATGCACCTCCCTGGACTACATTAAAAGAAACATGGAGGAGCTCTCGGATTATCTGGCTCAGGCAGATATGATCCTAGCCATGAGCAGCATCCTACTGTCACCCAGAATGATACCGCAGTACAAGCAGAAAATGATTGACTTCAACAATTGGGTACATTTCTGGTGTCATTCTAAGGGTATCCAGTATCTGTCTGCTTGGGATGACATGATTGACATACCTCAATGCTTTGCTAGAGATGGCCTGTATCTGTCAACCCTGGGTTTCCAGATACTGGCGAAGGCTCTTGCTACCCCTATAGTGCCTTTTTTAGATAATGTTCCAAATACCAAATTACCACCATAACAGCTATAAATAAATGCAATCTGAGGGTCATGCTGCTTAACGCTAGACGTCTAAATCTCAAGATGCACTTGCTCGAAGCACTCCTTGAAATGGAGAAGGCCAACATTTGTGCTGTAATGGAGTCCTGGTTTAAAGCAGCAGAAAGCATCCCTGTGCTACCAGGCTATAACTCATTCCAAACCTTTCAGCCCCAGAAAATGGACTGAACCTCCAAAGGTGGTGGTGTCTCCATACTCATAAAAGATGCGCATACCTCCAGACTAGTAGCCCAGCATAACGCATATGAGATACTTCAGGTACAACTAACATTAGGTAAGAGCAATTCAGGTCATAGCCTGCTATAGGTCCCCAACCATGTCCCAAGACTCTCACTCTACATTCCTAAGCACCCTGGAAACTATTAGGGTCCAACCCAACACTCTCATACTAGGTGACTTTAACCACCCCTCCATCAACTGGGAAAACTACTTATGCACCAATACACTGACCCAACACTTCCTGGAATTCATCAGTTCCAATGCCCTGGACCAGCTCATTCTTACCCACACCAGAGGAAGCAACATCCTTGACCTGGTTATTACAAACATGGGCAACCATGGCTCTACACCAATAGTTAATTCCTCCCTGATTAGATCCAACCACAAACTAATCACCATGGAAATCCACATCTCACCCACACCCCCTGCAAAGTTAACCACCATGACAAATTTCTCAAAGGCTGACTTTGGGCTCCTAATGGAATGGAAAAATTTAAATGGAAAATAGATGCATGACTACCAATGCACTGTACGAACACGTACATAAATGCATGGAAATAGCCATACCCAACAGAACCAAGATGCTCTCCTCTAAAAAAGGAAACCAATCTGCTGGTCCCTGCCATTACTAAACTCTACAACAGAAGGAAGAAACTGTTGCAGAAAAAGGTAAAGTCCCAAGACTGGAAAAACGCTCTTATTAGCCTCAACAAAAGTTGAGATTCCTCACCAAAATTTCTAAAGCCAGCTATAAAGGCAAAATTGTGGCAGACACTAAAAACAGCCACAAAGCCTTCTATAGTTATATCAAAAATCTCCATGGCAATACCCAGGTTAGCTCTGAGTTACTGCAAAATGGTACCACCTATACAGAGCCAACAGATATCACCAACATACTGGCCGACAGATTCATTTCCAAATTTACTTGCCCCCCCCCCCCAAAAGGACCAATCACAATACCAGAAGAATGCCAGGCACCCAGAAATACTGCTGCACAGGTTAAAGCTGCATTGTCCGAGGCCAAGAATACAGCTTCCATGGGACCCATCAATATCCCTGAATGTGTTTTACATGAACTACAAAGTGAACTGGCACCACATCTGTGTTCTCTGTTCAATCACAGCCTCACCTCTGGCTTTGTCCCTACCAAATGGTGCACTGCTACAGTCATCCCTCTCTATAAAGTGGAAGTGACTACAGACCCTGGGAATTATAGCCCCATTAGCCTGACAAGTCTGACATGTAAGGCTATGGAGCCCATCATCATGGACCTAATTAACACGGATATAGGGAATCTCCAAACTCTAGATTCCATGCAATTTGGTTTTGTGAAAGATAGATCATGGCTGCTCAACCTGGTTGACTTCTTTGAGTCAGTCACCAGAGCTGTGGATGAGGATGAAGGCAAGGCAGTTCATACAGCCTACCTAAATCTGGCCAAGGCCTTTGATATCATTTCCCACTCAGGAATTATTGATAAACTCACCAAACTAGGCATCAACCCCTATATCACTAGGTGGGTTGCAAATTGGCTCACAGATAGAACCCACAGTGTGAAAGTAGCAGACTCCAAGTCAGACTGCTGACCAGTTACAAGTGGAGTCCCACAGGGATTGGCCCTGCGTATTCTTCTGTTTGGCATCTACTTCTCAGAAGTCCAGGCCAACATGGAGGGACTCTGGCTGACCAAGTTTGCAGACGACTACAAGCTGGGAGCCATTATTAACTCCCCAAGTAATGTAGACATCCTACAGAAAGGTCTCACTGAGACCAATGACTGGTGTCAAAACCATGGCCTTAAGCTTAATGTCAAAAAATGTGTCATCATCCCCTTTGGGAAAATCTCACTTCCCACTAATTACCACATTGATGGTAGCCCACTGAACACTGAAGGTGTTATAAGAGACCTGGGGACACAGGTTGACAGTAACCTCTCTTTCGACGACCAGATTGCCACTGTGTTCAGAAAGTCCTTGTATATTGCACATCTCATTACCAAGGGTTTTGCATCCAGGGAGAAAGAGGTCATCATCTCTCTCTACTCTTCTCTCATTAGGCCAATCATCGAGTATAATGTCCCATTTGGCATGTACCTCACTAGACACATGCAACAGCTGGAAAGGCCACAAAAGTACCTCACGAAGAGAATCCTAGCCCTTAAACACATGTTCTACATGGACAGACTCAAGAAATTCCAGCTTTTCTCTGTCTACTATCATCTACTAAGTGGGGATCTCTGCTTGACTTACAAAGCCATGTCTGACCCAGCTCTGTTAGAAATGCTACATCTAAAGAAATCACAATCCCTCTGCACCACACACTCCAGAGACCTCAACCTCATTACTACAATCAACAGAACATGCTGGAGGGACTGGTTCATAACTCAGAGACTGCCCATGCTCTGAATAGACTTCCCATACATGTCAAGCAAAGCACCTCACTGGCCATCTTCAAAAGAAATCTTGATGAGTGGATGGAAAACAGAAAGTTCACTCCGGGATCACTCCAGTGGCTTTACTTGATAGAGACACTGGGAACTAACGTTGGGTGGCACAATGCCTGGGCATTTCTATGGGCTAGGCTTGTAAAGGCTCCAGGGCAATTAGCCTAGCACACACCTATGAAGCTATGAACCTATACTTGTGTGTCCTATTCTGTAAAGTCTAAATCATTAGAAATCAGCCAGAATAACAATGTTTCTCTTTGCATAACTGTTGTGCAAATAAATGTTCTGAAAAGTAGTTTCCCTATATACAGTCAGTTTAAATATTTGATTAGCACTTAAACTGATGCTTATATCTAAAAAACTAATACTTTCCTTGATGAGGTACAAAAGAACATATGAAACTTGGTGACAGCATCCGTTCCTTCCAAAATAACGTGAACTTTTCATGAGTATCCAACACACACAAAAAACATGAATGGAACCTAAATACAACCACATGTGCACATGTAGATACCAAATGAATTTATACAGTTATTTTCCTGTCTCTGTGTTATTAAATAATGTACTTGCTTCCATCACAACGTCACATATTTCTTAAAAAAATTGTCTTGCGTGCAATATTTATATCCCCGATTGCCAACATGGTTTTTCTTTCACAGATAACGCCTCACCATTTCTATACATTCTTTTTGTGATATACACGTGCTATACTGCTACATCTACTGCTTTGCACCTCCTGTATCTTCCAACATGAAGGCTTCATGCCCAGTACCTGGATCTATATTATAACAATGAATGATCAGATGATCGAACGTTGTTATATCAACCCCTAAATGTTGAATATACAAAACAGCAAACAATCCAAACAGCGATTTTTTTTCCCAGGGAAAAAAAGTCGCTGTTTCCAAATAAAAAAAAAAACACTAAATAAATTAAATATACCAAGTCCAAGATCGCACTACAGTGGAGGAAATGGCACAACCCGGACGGCCGTCCCAGCAATTTCTTTCCCCAGAAAAAATTTGCTGTTCCTGCCGTTCGCTATTTTGCCAGTTCAACATGTAGTGTTCAAACTAACAGCATTCACTCATCTGATTGTTCACTGTTCTAAAGTAGACCCCAATACCCTGCTGCTTATATATACTAACTCCATGATCACTGGATCTCAGAATAGAGGAAGTGCTCATAGAAAGATGTGCATTACCACCTGGCTGCAAAAATTGATTGAATAGACTAACAAATATACAAATGCTGATGGTCACAGTACAAAAAATCAGATATACTGCAATATAATCTGCAGATAACATGGTTAAAGAAACATATCCCAATGAAACCTTACATGATGTAAGATTAATTTTAGTATTTTAAGTACTATACCACTAAGTTGATATGCAACTTCATGACTTTTGTTATAATTTCACATTTATAAGAAATAATATGCACTCTGGGTTGAATTAAACAGATTGCATTGGCTGTTGAAACAATGAACTAAAAGTCCAGGTTATAGCATTTAAATTATGTTATTTACAGCTATACTTGCTTTGCAGTCTTACAATCTACACACACACAAACACACACACACACACACACACACACACACACACACACACACACACACACACACACACACACACACACACACACACACATATGCATATTTGTACTGCACAGTTAATTCTGTTGTCACTTGAATGTGGATTAAAGAATATTGTGTAGTTAAAGAAACATAGATCCTCAAGCATACAAATGGTAACATACAGAACAGCATTCTGAGAATTATCACACACATACCATCTTAAAGATGGGTTGCACATCCCTCTGCAAATGTAATACTCCACCAGTGTGATATGGAATGCTCACAGCCAGCAGAATGTTGCGATGGGAAATGAATGGGACTAGACATGCTTAGATTACTGACAGGGAAGGAACTTAAAAATGCATAGAATACAGAATTTTGTAGAGAAAACATATGAAAAAGAGGAAATGGGTGGGCAGGAAGAATGGAACGTGAAAAATATCTGAAAAAGTAAGGACTTTTTAGACAATTACATAACAGTAGAAAAAAAATAGAAAAGGTGATAAAAGAATGTAAGAATAAAGCAGCACCAGGATTAGATGGTCAAGTTATGACTATTATAAGGAAATCAACAAAGATGAAAGAGAAGTGTTTAAACAAAAAATAATAAAATGAATAGATGACTGAAGGTATAATGGAAGAAAACATATGTGGTGAAGTGATAAAATGTTTATGAAAAAAGTATGAAAGAAAGATAAAAATGGAGGCTTGCAACATTAGGAATACTGACTATAGAATATTTATAAAAATACTAGAAAAAGGGAAGGCAAAAGTATTGGATGAGGTAGTAGAAGATGAGATTTATAATTTAAAAGGAAGAGAAGGGAAAAGAAATGTTAATTAAAGTGAAAAAAATTATAGAGATGATACTAAATGTAAATAAGAAAGTAAAAGTGATAATACGTGATGCAGCTAAAGACATCGATAAAATGAGCCATGAAGGAATGTGACAAATTATAGAGGTATATGGCATAAAAGAAAAAAAAAATATTAGTCTAATAAAGAAATGTTATGAAAATTAATGCGCACTAGTGAAGATAAATGGCCAGATGGGAATAAATAAGTATTGAGAGAGGAGTAAAACAAGGTTTCCCAATGATTATGTGCTTATTTGTATTAGTAATGAGTGCAGTAGTACAGATACAAATCTATGAAATGAGGGAGGCAAGATGTGAGATGGAAGGAAATGTTATATGACAAATATGTATACATATGCAGATAATTTAGTTCTAATAAAAAACAAGAGGTGGATAAGTGAGATTGCAATAAGGATAAAAAAAGCTGTTAAACACTTGTCTGCAGTTAAACAAAATGAAGTGTACTGGATTTGGTGAGATAAAACATAAACTGTATATATTTCTCAAGAAAGGAAATGATTTTTGGGAGTGAAGAAACATTTGGTGAGTAGGAAAGTGTAATAAGTTAATGGAGATACATATTGGAACAAATAAAAAAATGTTAGCTTAGTAGGAACATTTTTATTTACTATTTCAGAAAAAGACATACTGTATGTGCTAACAATTTATGCATTAGGAAAATAGCATATTGCTGGTGGTGGGAAGTATATGTTTCCCACTCAAACGGAAAAAGACTTATTTGAGTTTTTTTTAGCTTTTTTAAGGGTTGAAGGCTGAACACAATGGGAAGATGGATACGTTATAATAAAAAGAAGAAGGTAGTTTGAATAAAACAAAAATCATTGCTGGATTTAGCATTTGTGCACTTATTTTGGGTAATGAGAATGGTGAAAATGACACAAATGATATGATGCTATATGAAAAATATAAAATGTACGGGAAGTAAAAACAGGCAAAGAAAAGAAACAAATGGTAGAGGATACAAGGAGCATGACAAAAATAGAAGTTATGGAAGCTAAAAGTAAGGAGGTAAACAAAATAATAGTATAATATGATTTTAGAAAAAAATGTTGTTCCAACTGAAGAAATTAAAAGAAGATGAGAAAAGGTAATAAAAAACAGAAGAAAAAGGTTTGAATTGTTTTTTATGTAGCAAAATTTTTTTTGTGGAGAATTTTGTTAGATAAGTTACCAGTGAAAGGAAATATGAAGTGTAAGCAGAAGAAGGAAAAAGTGTGTTGACAGTAGTGAAGATGAAATAACAAAGCATTGTTTTCTGGATTTATAAAAGAATGAAGAATTTTAAGAAAGTTTTAAAAATTAATATAGATGAGAAGGATTTAATTGCTTAAATATGAATATGATATTATATGGGAAGTATGATAAAGTAAATGTGATATTGATAAATAGGATAAAGAACTATTTCTGACAGTATAGTTTCAATGAAAAAATTGTGATAATTTCCTATATAAAAAGAAAATGGAAGAGGATAATGTATTAGCTGAAATAAGAAGATGGTTGTGGGAGAAATGGTGGGGATAGAGGGTAAACAGAAAAAGAATGAAAGAAATAGAACTTTTTAGTTAAGTTCTTTTTTTTTTTGATGACTTTTAAATAGTTTTAAGTATGGATATAAATATCAGTGCAAATATGTGGTATAAAATGAAAATAGATGTTACTAAAACACCTCTACTTTTTTTTTCAATAAGTGCCAGCCATGGGATCGTCTACATCTACCTGAGCTACCACTAACTCATACAGATGGGACCTCAATTTAACATTTCATCTGAAGGACATCACGCTCAAGAGAACAGCACCCTCATGCTGCACTGCAGTATTAGTATTGGAAAATTAATCCATACTTGATTTGTGAGTAGACTGCATAGGCTTCTGATCTTCCAACACCAAAGGCAAGCGTGCTTCCTATTGAGCCAATGGCAATATTAACAAGGGGCACAGAATGCAAATGACAAAATATTAATTTATAGAACAAACAGTATTTGCATCCAGTAGTTTCAGTAAATGTACTGTATCACTCATTTTTAGAAAGTCAGGGGTGGAGATAACATAAAATAGAGAAAACGATGGTGAAGAATGTACAAAGGTGGGAATGAGTTAAAAAACATATTCTCTATCTCTTCTTTATTAGTTGATATGACTACTTGAATTTCTGAGGATTTTTTCAGTGCAATTAGAACAAAACAAAAAAGTCCTCAATGAAAAATAAAATGACACCTTGAATTTGAAACAATACGAAGGAGTGAGATACAGATGTCTAGATACTCTTATCACTGAGTTGAGGAATTAAAGTAGAATGGAGATACAGTTGCCAATTTACATTAGGGGAATCCTTAGATTCCAATTTTGTTTATGTATCAAAAAAAAAGTAGTAGCAGTTTAAACAGTGAGAGCAAGAGGTTCAACGGAAATATTGGCAACTCTTATTTCTCAGGGAAAATGGTGGACTATCACGCCATTCTTTCTTAAACAGTGATTATGTTTAAGGTTTCCACTGAAAATGTGATGATTACAATTGCTGTCTTCAAACACCAAAACTAAAGGTGCAAAAGGGGGAATATATGCTCTATCTGAGATTGTAGTTTCTCAGAGTATTCCTTTTACACTAAGGTACAGTGATCCCCATGTTAGTAATAGAAGTGGTGAAAGCATAAAGTCCCTCAAAATAGGAAGTATAGGGAGTCTCCCTTTCAAAAACTCTTTAATAGCATTACAGTGAGTTTGGAAACTTACTGGATTTCTTTCCAATTTGCACTTTAGTTTTTCTAGTTACGTGACTTGCAGTTTTAGGTTTTGCATGTAGGAAAGGGACCCTTAAGTTCAAGAAAGTACTAGACAATAATTAAGGCTATCCTTGCAAAGGGCTGAGGACTGGTGAAATTAGGTCTATATACCATTAGGTAAGTAGGAGCTCCACCTTACCTGTTAAATAAGAGGAGAGCTAGGTGGGTCAGATGGACCATATCTACCATCATATTTCCTGCCCCATACAGTTACCTAACTACATCTTTTTGCCACATTGGTATTGGTTTGTACAGTCTATTATTTCTTTCTTATTCTACCATAAATAAAGAAGCATGACAATTGCTTTGTGGGTATTACACACAAACTTGAGCTGTAGTGTGCTGCTGTCAATCATCACCATACTTCAGCCATCTCAACCTTTGAACTTGTTGCCTTACACCTTTTGCTTTGCACCTGCATCCCTACTCTGCCCCCAGTGACAATTTGAATGAGTTGTGCTATGTTATCTCTTGCCTTAAACCCCTATCGGTTGTATACTCAAGCAGCTCCTCATAGAGTTCAGCCTTTCTGCCTCACATAAGACGCATTTCTGGTCATGTAATTTGGACCCACAAGCATTACTTGTTGTCACTGGCACATTTCTAAACCTCACTGTACTTTTTTAGACTGCTGGTTGAACTCATACCTTGACACCCAGGTCTCTTTCTCCAGGCCTCCTGACTGACCTTTATACCTCACCATTCCTCTGTTCTTCAGCCTACAGTGTGATTAGTCAGTGTAGTTGCACATATATATCTTACCTTTGGCTTATGGAAAAACAGAAGCAGATGTTATGCATTTTAAGTGGTGTGTGTGTGTGTGTGTGTGTGTGTGTGTGTGTGTGTGTGTGTGTGTGTGTGTGTGTGTGTGTGTGTGTGTGTGTGTGTGTGTGTGTGTGTGTGTGTGTGTGTGTGTGTGTGTGTGTGTGTGCTATTGCTATTTTGTTTGCCAATATACTACTAGCACATTTTACTTTGTAGTCTTGCTGCATGTGAAAATATATATGTGTGTGTGTGTGTGTGTGTGTGTGTGTGTGTGTGTGTGTGTGTGTGTGTGTGTGTGTGTGTGTGTGTGTGTGTGTGTGCTGTGCGCGCACACGTGTACACCTGTTTGTCTGTCTTGTCTTGGATATGAAGAAAAATTAAGAAAATACATTTTCTGTTTTAATCAGATATTCTAAGGTACAAAAGATTTGATTTTAGTACTGAACATTCTGCTTGTTTGAAGTATTATATGAGCTCTGCTTGTATAGAACACATAAGGAAAAAGTTAATATAAAAACTCCACAGTTTCAAGGATAAGTAGTAAGTGGAATGTCCATTTTTCATATTGCTGCTTCATTCGTCATCTTTAAGTGTGCTTCTTCAAGAATATAATTGCATGACTCTACATAATCATTCTTGCAAATATTTGATTCAGTTAAATAAAAAATATGAACATATATATATATATATATGCATGTATAAATATATATATTATATATATATATATATATATATATATATATATATATATATATATAGGTACAATGTCATGACACTATTTTTTAAAAAGTCTTATTTGCACTGATACCTTTGCTGTCATCGGAAATGTGTTAGATGTCCGATTCCTCATTTGATTCCTCAGTAAATAGGGTTGTATGTATCCACAATATGGGCACGCAGTCTCTAGGAAAGAAAAACTGAGTCATACTGTGAAACAACCCTTTATAGTGCACCGTGAATGAAAAGAAGCACGAGAAGCTTCTGAAAGGGGGAGGAGTGGGGCGGTAAGTTCAGATAAGCTGGCAGAACATCAGGTTCACTCAGTATCAACTAAATACAGCTGGAAAAAGAAACATCCTGTCTCTTCAAATGGAAGAAAGAGACTGAGAGCTTTCTAGGCTTTTGTGTGCCTTTTTAAAGCGGGTGTAATGCTGGAAAATCATGCCATTTTTCAGATTTGTGTGGAATGTGTACAGAGACTGAGGAAGTGTCTTTAAAAGCTTAGTGGTATGTAAGAGTGAAACGGGTTTTTAGAAAGCACTATGTTTACATTCTTAGAAAAGCATGGCAATCATGCACTTCTAACAAGATGCAGGTATACAGCTATTTTGCCGGTATAGCAAGAAGAATGCAATGAGTCATCATTGTCATGTTTTTATTTTGTATTATTACTAATCTCTTAAGCAGTCTGAATCTGCAAGCTGTCTGCTAACAGACTGTCACATAGTAGCAGAATTAACTGTCACAGTCTAATTGCCTAGTACTAGTTTTGATTTAAAGCTAGATATTACTGTGCCAGCTGATAGTATATCAAGTGTCGGAGTGACATGGCTTTTTGAATAATAATAATAATAATAATAATAATAATAATAATAATAATAATAATAATTATATCTTAGTCATTGGTTTTTATTGTTTTATTTATTGATTTGACATTTGTTAACCAGGTTCATCTGACTGGGTAGAAACCCCTTTTCAGCAGAGACCTGAGGAGAAAAGCTCCACAACATAACAAAAGACAGAAAACAACAGTAGATAAGTTTTAAATTACTTAACAGGATTGTAAAAATAAAACTTGTAAAATTACTAACAGGATAAAGAAAATTTAACAACATGAGAATGACAATATTTTTTTTTGTGCAGAGCAGACTAGAAAATAAGAAAAAAAAAATGTGTTGTGCATAATACAGTTTTGCCAAAGGTATGACAGATGGAAAGCTGCCTAAAGATGGTGCATATTAATGCGGGAGGAAAATACTATGAAAATAGCAGTTGTAAGCCAACAAGGAAGATCGGTACAGTGAGAGGTTGGATGTAAAGTAGCTACAGGTAGAAAAAAATAATTTGTAGTAAGTATGGGAAAAAGCAACCTAGGTAGGAAGGAGGCAAAAGAATAGGATAATAGAAGCAGATGGGATAATAGTCTGAATTAGTATAGTCTAATCAAATTAATCTAATCAGTTTAGAGAGGGGGGAGAAGTAGGCAGAATGTATAGCTGACAGGAAATTAATTTATGTTAGGTCATTGCAAGAGCATGACCCTGACTTGCGGACGATATTTTTTAGTACTATTTTGAAGAAGCTGAAATTAATGAGAGAGCTGACATGTAGTGGTAGTTTGTTCCAAGCATTTGTGATAGAGTAGCTGTAGAGTAGTTAGCCAATATTTTTATTAGGCTTATAAACTTGCAATAGGTTCTGTTGAGAACTACGGAGGGCATGGATGGGAGTATAAGGCTGGACGAGAGTACAGAGAGACGGGGGCAGAATGATGGATCATGTAAGACTGAGAAGTTGGGGTAATAGAATTTGGTGCTGAAATTCAAACCATTGCAGGTTTTTTTAGAGCTATATACTGATGAGTACGATGGGGTAGATTAGAAGCAAATCTAGCTATTTTGTTATAGGTGAGTTCTAGTTTAGTCAGGAGATTTGATTGGAGGTTTGTGAGTATGGAGGCTGCATAGAGTAATGTGGGGAGTAGGAAGGTTTGAGCAAGGGATAGTCTGGAGGATTGACAGAGATATTTTCTATGTCTGTATAAGAGTCCGAGTTTTTGATGAATTTTTTTATGCATTGCTGAGTATGGAGATCGAACTTTAGCTGGTTATCAACAGCGAGCCTGAGAAGCTTTTTATGAGGTTTAGTGGAGATGATAGTGTTGTTCAGTGAGGAGACAGAAAAGGTAGTTTTATGATATTGGAGAGTAGTAGGGAGAAACAGGAGACGTTTATTCTTCTTAGGATTCAATATCAGCTGGTTAAAAGTAAGCCATCTTTCAACCGAGTGAAGGGACTGTTGGGTGAGGGTATGAAAGTGAGTAATGTCATCAGAGCAGGAAGTGTTGTGGGATTGTCTGCATATTGAATAATAGTGGATAGTTGGCAGGGGGAGTAAAGGTCATTAATAAAGATATTGAAAAGTAGGGGTCCAAGGATGGAGCCTTGGGAAATCCTAGTTTGGACAGGAAGGAAGGGAGAGAAGCTAGATTGCCATTTTACAGCCTGGAATCTGTTAGAGAGGTAGCTAGAGAACCAGGACAGTGAAGAATTGGACAGGTGTAGTGAGGCTAGTTTGGAAAGTAGTATTATGTGGGAAACAATGTTGAAGGCTTTGGATAGATCAAGAAACAGGCAGGAAACTAGCTTATTATTGTCATGGGATAGTGGGATACTGTATATGAAGGATATAAGAGCAGTGGTGGTACTGTGTTTTGGGCAGAAGCCATGCTGAGAGGGGGTAAGAAATTTTTCTTGGAGAAGGTAATCAAGGAGCTGTTTGTGGATACATTCTCCCAACATTTTAGACAAGGATGATAGAGTGGCAACTAGTCTGAAATTAGAGGGATCAGTTGCATTGCCACCTTCATGAAGGGGTGTGACATAGAATTATTTCCAGATATTAGGCACAGTATTTTCATGAATGGATTGATTAAGTAGTATGGAGATGGGGAAAGCAATAGAGTTAGCAGCTACTTTTAGGACTTGAGGATGTAAGTTATCCACTGATGGAGAACAAGTTTTAATTTGAGATAGAAGGTACTTTATGTAGGTTATGGAGACAGGTTTGAGTGAAAATATAGTAGAGTGGGTGGAAATAGGGGGTGTAGGGTCACTAATGTTGTTGTATTTGGTCAGGGTGCAGATGGAGTCAATGAAGAAGTTATTGAGGAAAGTAGCAGTGTCTGTGGGAGAGCTATGCAGACAGGGGTTGGCAAGAGATGGCACCCAGGATGTAGTAGTTTGTTTACAGATTGCCAGAAGTTTTGGGGGTTGGAGGGTAGATTTTCAAGAGGTTTATGGAAAAGGTTTTGTTTATCAAGGGTAACCTTTTTTTGGCTAGATTTTGGAGGTCTATATAGGTTTGAAGATCAGTGAAGGATTTGGATTGCTTCCATTTTTTCCATGCTCTGTCTCTCTTATTCATGATTGTTTGGGTAGCCTGTGTTAGCTAGGGGCTAAGTAAGGTTTGATTCTTAGTTTCCTAATGGTGGCCAAGGAGTTAAGTGTTTTGTAATAAGATATACTACTCTAGGCTGCTATTTTAAAATTTTGTGCATTTACCTTTTTTGTTTTCAGTAAAATGCTTTTCTTTCTCTTTATTTTTTGACAGCTTTCTTATCAAAAACGTCTTTGTTTTCAGAAATGTTGGCCTTAGGTCTATCTCCTTATTGTCACTGGAGCAAGAAATACTTCCACAAGTGTGCCTATGGTAAATCATTTACACCTGTAAGTAAGCACACAGGGTGTTTATGCTGTCTGGCATGTCATACATCCCCTTTAATTGTGATTATGAATCGACTGCAGTAAGGTTGTATTTAACCAAAGTACGGAGCTCCTGCATATTCATTTACTTTCAGTTCAAACATCAGAATCTAGTGAGCCTTCAAGCTTAGTAACGCCTCCTTTATTAAAGCTTAAACACAAAGTACTTAAGTCTTTACTTCAGTAAAGGGGGGGTTCCTTTTCTTTTCTTGTTTCTTTCGCTTTTTTTTTTCCTAAAGAGGAAACTCTTAAAACCATATCTGCTTACTAACAGATTTCTCCTCCTTTAAGATATGTCAGTATGACTGAACTATTTACTTTTTGCTAGAATTACTGATAGTTTGTCTAAATATGTTGCAGTTACAGCATAGTTGTTGTTAGGAAGGTGTTTTCCATTCCTGCTCAATCAGCAATGTCTAAACTAGGTACACTAAGGTCTGTACCTTCTTTTCCCTTGTCCATAATTGACTATAATAAATTTGCAAAGGCTACCTTCATCTGCTTGTTACAGATCTCTAAATTTTTGGGGCGGATTCTTATAGTACCAGTGTTTCTGGTGATGATATCAGATTATCTTACAACTGAACTTGCTTCCTTGTTACTGATCCTGGCTTGTCAACTTTTAGCATCAGTGTTGACACTCCAGTTATGATATTCCTTGAAGCCTATTTGATTGCTTTGAATATATATATACTGACACCATCACCTGGACTAGAACAGTCTACTTCTAATAGAGCTGCTAGGTCCTGCCCCCCAACAGGAGAATATAGGGTCCTCAGACCTCACAGTGTCTGACTCAATACCAAGCACCCGAGGTCTCCAGAGAATTCTCCATTAGATGGCTTGAATAAAGTGTTGGGAACAAATTCAACTGGCCCAAGGTTTGGAGAATGTCTTGAATTGAGGAGACAATTTTCAGGGTGAACAGATCATCCTGTTTACTTCCCGCTATAGACTTCAAAAGGCCTACAAGTCCTCCACAACCTTTCTGGGTGACCCCCTCTCCATGCATGTTCTAAAGGATGCTTCTAAGA
Organism: Protopterus annectens; assembly: GCF_019279795.1. Classification (NCBI taxonomy): domain Eukaryota; kingdom Metazoa; phylum Chordata; order Ceratodontiformes; family Protopteridae; genus Protopterus; species Protopterus annectens. Next base: position 1,444,812,650 of record NC_056726.1, read on the forward strand.
TCACACAGGAGAACCTGGATTTAGTGGCCTCTACCCCGAAAAAACCAACCATATTTTCTAGGCCAAATAAATAGTAAGTTATCTATGCAGAGACCCCTAAATATGAAGTAGCGAGTTCTGCAGCAGCCTTAATGAAGCCTTCTCCACCACAGAGCCTCCCCTGTCCATTTGCAACATAAAGATTTAAGAGACTGTGATAAGTTCAGGAAGGACTTTTATGCATCCTCACTGTATTATTGCATTTGCCAGTAAAATGGGGCAACCCAATGGATAGTTCAAGTTCATTGGTCTTGGAATGTAGATTCTCTCTCCCACCATATCAAAATGTCCAAAGTTTACATATCTTTTGTAGTGGCAGACCGCTTACTTGCAGGAAACTCTTTCCAGCTGCACACTGACAAGGCCTTGGTTGCCATGAATATGTTTGCTCTGAGTAGGAGGAACACTAAATTGACAAACAAATGTCAATTTTTTTTTTTTTTTTTTGCCTCACATCAGATGCATCGAAGGTGTGAGCTCTTCTACTCACACTTAGTCAGGGCTGTCTACCACCAGCACTAGCTGTTTATTGTGACAACATGGCATTGATATAATATAATATATCAGCATGTGTGTGTGTGTGTGTGTGTGTGTGTGTGTGTGTGTGTGTGTGTGTGTGTGTGTGTGTGTGTGTGTGTGTGTGTGTGTGTGCGCGTGTTGAGGGGGTGATCTTATCTGTTTTCTTAGAGACCTTGAGAGTTTGGCAGGGAGTCATTCAGCCCACCCTTTGCGTTAATGTTAACCACATTTTATGGTAGCTAGTTAATTATAAGCACACATAGTTGCTGTCTTCTAATTCACAAGAATGGTATCTCAGCTAATTAGTTGCACAAAGGCTGTTCTAGCTGAAGAACAGACGGTCTCTTCTCTCTGCAGGGCAACCTTTTTTTTCTTTTCGTTTTTGTACAAAGTTTGTCCGACTGGGTTTAAACAAAAAATGTTTTCAGCAGAGACCTGGAGAGAAAAGCTTCAGCATATTCCAAACATTTTTAAACATACATTTGGGTGGCCGTGATGGTGCAGCAGTTAGTGCTGTTGCCTCACAGCAAGAAGTTCTCTGATTTGATTCTCGGCTGGAGTACCTTCTGTGTGGAGTCTGCATATCCTCCCTGTGGTCACATGGGTTTCCTCCCAGTGCTCTGCTTTCTTCCCTCATGCAGTAGGGGCAGTAGGTGGATTGGACACCCTAAATTAGCCGTAGGTGACTGTGTGTATGTGTGTGTGTGTGTGTGTGTGTGTGTGTGTGTGTGTGTGTGTGTATGTGTGTGTGTGTGTGTGTGTGTGTGTGTGTGTGTGTGTGTGAGTGAGTGGTGTGAATGATTGACAGCGGCAGGGTTAGCCACTCGGTGGTAAAAACATTGGCTTGAGATGATTGTCCCTGCAGAAGTGACACTCTGACCCCATGTGCAAAATGGGAAAAAGGGTTGAGGATGGATTTCAGTAATATGCATTAACAGACATTAAGTAATATGCATTAACAATGACACATACATTTGCTAATTAGATTACATTCATATGAAATAAAGGCAACTATTACAAAATAAAAAAAATATGGCTGCATTAGTAAATGGTGAATACTAAGCATTTGAAGAGGTGTATTAGTGATTTTGTAAAATAGGCCACAAATCATGTGATTAGTGCTTAGAAATTCAAAGAAATGGAGATGAGAAAAAGAACTAGGTAGGGCAGAAAATAATATTGTAGTTAAGTGGTGATTTATAAAGCAGGTTTGGAGATAATTACATATATATAAAATAGTCATAAGGTTTATGTTAGAAATATAGAGGTGAGGGGATGAGCAGTGTCACAAAACTATGTATAAGAATGGGAAATGCTTGTATGCTATTCAGGTATTAGTAAAAACTGGTTGTAGGGCATAGGATTCTGAATGAAGAGAAATGGTTTAATCATTTGGCAATAAGGTAAGCTGAAGATAACAGTGGCCTTTATCCTAGAGATATACATGAGCAGACCAATTAATTTGATACGCAAAGTTTTAGTTGTGTTTGAGTTTGCATTCTGAAAGGAGTTCAGTGGTAACGGGATGTGGTTCCATAGTTTAGGTATACTGTTTGAAGGGTTCCTATCAGTTAGTCGAAACTTCAGCAGTTCGAACACCATATGTTCGAACTGAGAAGTTCAAAAACTGATTATCACGAAGTCGCGGAACACCGAATTCTTTCCCAGGGAAAAAAATTGCTGTGATAAGCCTTCGATGGTTTTGCACTTCGAGGTTAGATGGTCGAACATATGGTGTTCGAACTTCCGCCATTTCGACAAAGTGATTAGACCCCTATTTGAATATAGACAGTCATCTATAGTACTGAATGATTTGGTTACAGTGATTAGTGATTTTCCTCTGGAGCATATGATTCTATTGGAGGAGTAGTGTTGTATAAGTTGTTAAGGCCTGAACTATGTTCATTTAAGGGCTGGCTTACAGAGAAGTCTGCGTATTGTACTTAGCTGAGAGAAAGAGCTAGGTGATGTGATAGTTTAATTCTCTTAGGGCCAGGCAGTGGTGTATTCTATTATTATGGTTTACTGCAAATTTGGCTATTTTATTATAACATTGTTCAATTTTGAACAGTTGAGACTTAAAGGTTTCTGAAGATTGGGGAAGCATAGAAGAGAGGTGGCAGAAAGAATGCAGACACTATCCATCCTCTGGCTATGTCAGTGAGGTAGGTTTTTACTCAGTTTAGTTTCTCTAAGTCTTTTTGGGTTTCTGATAACATGATAGGAATGGACTCCATTCCTAGGTCAGGGTAAAGTTCATGAGGGTAATATAGTTTCAATCACTGATGTTAGCTACACATGCTCTTTGCAGCACCTGCAATGTGCCCATAATTGATTCCTTTTGCAATTCGTACAGAGTTACACGTACTGGTAACATATTTAGATATTACTGTAAATTCTTTGTTATTAATCCCATTGCTCCTGCTACTATTGGAATTGCCTGGGTAACTTGCTTCCACATTACTTTCTTTTCTGCTTGCAAATCCGGATATTTTACAACTATTGTCTCTTTCTATACATAAGATACTGTAATCACTGAGTGTAGCAATTTAATGATCAATGCTACTTTTGTCTTTTTTCATGGGCTACTACATCTGGTTTTCTCTCATTTGTTTTGGTAGTCGGTGTTCCCATATAATGTACACTTCATCATTCTCTATAATGCTTTGTGGTTCACGGTTCCAATGCTTCTCAGCTACTTCTACATTTTAGTGTTTGCACAATCTCCAGTGCAACAGTTTTGCCACATTATTGTGTTTTCGGTGTACAGGCTCTCTTCCATGAGCGTATCATACCCAGCAACAAGATGTGCAACTGTTTCCAATTCTTTTTTACAGAACCTTCATTTGTCTGTTTCTCCCACATGTTCAGTGGACTTTGCAAACCAAGGTGTACATAGTCCACTATCCTGGGCTGCCGTTAGTAACCTTTCATCTTTTGGTTTCAACTCAACTCTGCTTAGCCATACTTGCATCAAATCCTGATCAACATAAGGTTGTCCAGGAGATCTCTATACTTGCCACAATATTTATACCTTTTTCACATTTCTTACCTTCACAGCTGATCCTTCTCCTTATAGTCTTTCTTTTGTTTTTTGGCGCATTCAGTTGCTGTCTGATTTTTGTCTTCTTCTGATATGGTTTCCATTCCCATTTAACACCAGAATGCATCTGCTAATCTAAGCAGAGAGGTCATCTTAAGGCTTCCTCTCCTTATGTTTTAAAACTTTCACTTTGTTTGGATCTGATGAGGTCAACAGATATGTATTCAGTTCCACAACTGCAGATCTCTACAGGCGATCAATTTGGAGGTGGCCCATGCCTCCTACAGAGCAAGGAATTATAAAATCTTGTATACTCTGATTTTATATATCATATGATGTGTGAAGGATTTTTCTTGTTTTCCTGTCCAAATGATCCAGTACCTTTTCAGGCAATCAATCGTCCTAAAACTGTGAGAACATGATGAGCAAATCAGTTTATAGTTTGGACTTTATTCCTAAATGTCATGACTGTTTTCAGTATTAATCTTAGTCTTTTAAAGTGTTCCTTACTGAGTTCACATTTGTTCATGTTTTATTGCTAATCATTCATCAATTCCCACATATTTATACAGTCCCTTCTTTGCAAGTTCCTTTATATCACATTCCTAACCCAGACTGATATTTTCTTGGAACTGTAACTTTCCAGTTTTAGATACTGCTTTTGCATATTTATCACGACCAAATTATATTCTTATATCGTCTAAGAAAGTTTTAACCACTTGCAGTTATGCTTTCAACTCCTTATCTGATGAAGTATACAGCTTTAAGTCATCCAGAAAAAGCTGATAAGAAATCTTTAAGTAGGCTTGTTTTCTGGGAGACAAATTGTAGCCATGACCTAATCTGTCAAGTAAACAGCTTAATAAGTTAATGGCAAGACAAAACAGCAGTGGTGATAAAAAAAAAAAAATCAACCTGGACTATATCCCTTTTAAGTTTTTATCCCTGGGATGATAATTTGTCCTTTGTCATGGCTTAACTGCAAAGTGATTTGCCACTGCTTCATGGTCACTGCAATTTAATTTGTAAAGTAAATCGTCAATGTAGAATTTATCTTATACATCTGTTAGCAGTCCTTTATCCATGAATGTGGGATGCTCTCAAATTTATTTTTGTATTCTGTTAATTCCATATTTAGGCTCTTCCCCCTTTTTTACAATTCTCTATTACGGCTTTATTTAGTAACAAATGACCCGTTGTTCCATATGGCTTTCTTTTGTTAACCTTTTCTTTTTTTACTAGGATTAAGCTTTTTTTTCCCCAAATGACTACAAATTCTGTCTGCATCAATTCTAGTGTATAGTTTGTACATTGCTGGAAGACAGGTTATTGGTTTGTAGTTTTTAGGATGCCTTGCATGCTCACTCTTAAGGAAGAGTCTCATTTTTCCTGTTGTTAACCATTCTGTTGTCTGTTCAGAATGCACACATAAATTGTACTCAGAGCTAAATCTTTGTGTAAAGATGTTAACACTTTAGCCAGAAGTTAGGCACTACATCTGAGTGTGGGATTTTTGCAGTTAGGTGCTTTTCTTAATGTATCTAGTTCTTGTTGAGTTTTTTAAACAACTTGGGATAGATACATGGTGGTTGAATTTCAAATGGTTATCTAAGATGACACCAAGTAATTTTGTGTGATTTACTTCATAGGTTCATAGGTTGGTATTAGGCCATCAGCCCTAGAGCCTATACAAGCCTAGCCATAACAATTATCTGGCTATTTCTTCCCACAGTATTTACTGCCCTGGACCCCTGTCTAGCAGGGTGACTGATGTAATCCCCGGGGTGAATTTCCTATCTCCCATCCAACCATCAAGGCTCCTTTTGAAGAGGGCTAAAGAGGCACTCTGCTTGACATGTATGTGCAGTCTATTCCAGAGTCTGGGAAGTCTCTGGTTCCTGACCCAGAGACTCCCCAGACTCTGGAATACACTGGAGAGTCTCTGGGGACTCTCTGACCCAGAGACTCCCCAGAGACTCCCCAGTCTATTCCAGAGTGTGGGGGCTCTCTGGGTCAGGAACCTATCCCTCCAGCATGTTTTGTTCATTGTGATGACAAGGTTTAGATCCCTGGAATGTGCTTCTCTGAGGGATTGGGATTTCTTTAAGTGGAGCATGTCCAACAGCTCTGGGTTTGACATGGCCTTGTGTGTTAAGCAGAGATCGCCTCTGAGTAGACGATATGCGACAGAGTAAAGGTGGAGCTTTTTAGATGGTCAGCATGGGGCATCTGCTTTAGGCCTATGATTCTTTTAGTGAGGTATTTCTGCGGCCTTTCCAGTTGTTGCAGATGTCTTGAGAGGTACATACCAAATGGGGTGTTGTATTCTATAATGGCTCTAATGAGGGATGAGTACAGTGGGACAATGACCTCCTTTTTTCTGGATGAAAAGCCCTTAGTGATGAGGTGTGCCACATAGAAGAATTTTGTTCTATCATAGTGTTGTTGGCAGAGATGATAATGAATAGTGTTACTTTGGCAGAGATGTGTTTTGCGGTAAATTGCTCTAATTTTGTTTGTTTAAAGTTTAGAAGTAGTTGTGAATTATTTAGCCATGTTTCATTCAATAAGAACTGCTGTATAATGTCTTGAGGTTTAGAGCTAGAGAGAGATTTGGCAGAGTAGATTAGGATTGCATCATCGGCATACTGAACAAGGGTAACATATGTTGTAGCAGAGTAGAGGTTACTGATGAATATGTTAAAAGGTATGAGGTCTAGTATAGATCCTTGTAGGACACTAGTACTTACTAGTAAGAATATGGAGAAATAATTTTTCTATTTCACTCCTTGTGCTCTGTTTGAAGGTAGCTATGGAACCATTGCAGAGAAGAGCTGGTGAGCCATAAAAGTGAGAGTTTATGCAAGAGTTTCTGTTGGGTGACAGTATCAAAAGCTTTTGATAAGTTTAAGAAGATGGTGGAGACTGGGCTTCCAGCATTTCTGTGGTTGTTGATAGTATTAACAAAATTCAAAAGAGCAGTAATTGTGCTGTGACGAGGACAGAGGCCATGTTGGGTGGAAGACAGAAGCTGGTTATCTATTTGCTAGTTGAGAAGATGCATATTCTCATATGTATACATTTTTCTAATATTTTTATAAAGGAGATAAAGTGGTAGTTGTTCTCTAGTTTGAAAGCCTGGTATTGATTTTACCCCCTGTGCAATGGAATAATGTATGATTTCTTCCATAATAAGGGGACTTTATTTTCAGTTATGGATCAATTTATCAGACTTGAAGCTGGGTATACAAAGCCCTCAGCTGCTATTTTAAGATATTAACCAGATAGATTGTAAGGGGCAGTTGTAGAAGACTTTAATTTTTGAGGTATTTTTGATATCTGTCAGACATGTTTGGAAGGCGAATGTTGAAGGAGGTTATTTAACTGAGTGACATCAACTGCTTGATTAGATTCCTAGTTGGTTAATGAATGTGTTGTCTGTATAAAGTAGGTAGTGAACTGGTTGGCTATGGTATCATTTTGTTTCAATGTGCTTGGTGCTGACTGTGTAGCTTGTCCTGGATTTAGCAGTTTATTGATGCAGGCCAAGAACAATTTTGTATGATTAGTGTGTACTTTTTTGTTCAGACTTTTTGTGCTGTGTCTCTTTTTTCATGAGGTGTTTAGCTGCTAAAGAGAGCTATGCAGCAGGATTGGCTTTGATTCTTTTTGTTCTGAGGGGTGCTAGTGTGTTTAGAACACCTATGAAGATTTTATTGAACTCAGTGACAGCATCACCTATGGAGAAGACTCTTTAGTGACTCACGGTTACCGTGATGCAGGATCACTAAACCCTTGCTAGCACCCATTTTAATATGACACCTTCTGCCCTCACACAACTTCCATTTATTTCTATGCAATGTTGATTCCTTTCCTTTTCCAAAGATCTCACATCCACTTCTTATATCTCATTTATAATATGTTACTCCTGTTACAGTTGGCAGTTTCTTGGTGAAGATTTAAATTCTTAGCAACAGAATTTGTAGTGCTGCTAGTTATGAGAAGGTTTAGGAGATCAGGTAGGGCAGGGTCCTTCATGGCTATATGTGTTAAATATAAAACAGCATGGAGGAATCCATAAGACACAAGAGTACAGGAAGGGATTCAAGTCTGTTTTGGTAGCTAAGGGTCTCCATGCCTGTCATTCAATGTTAACAGCTTCGGGATTCATTTGAGTTGTTTAATGTGTTTTGAGAAATACATACCATAGGCAGCAGTGTACTCTATAACTGGTCAAATAAGGAATGTGTTAGGGGAGTGATACCTTCTTTTGCTCTAGATGAGATGCCTTTAAAAATGAACTGGAGGAGACAGGAAGATTTTATGACTGTTTTTGTGATGTGGTGGTCAAAGGACAGGGAGCTGACAATGGAAGTACCAGGATCAATGATGACTGAATCAATCTAGAAAGGGGTATTGTATATACTGGAGTTTGTAGGTCTGTAGGCCATCCTTGTTTTACAGATTTAACTATATTGAATTCTGTTGTATTTAATTCAAGGTGTTTTTATCACATGAATTATTTGCAAGGTCTAGACCAAGATGCAGTGAAGTGGTTTCAGCAATTGGGTGACTAACACTTGCAGCCATTAGCATATTTATCAAGTCGTAGGTCTGGGTTATTGACTTGGTGGTCATGATAGTAGATACCAAACTGTGGTCCCAGCACGAATCTATTAAGGGCATTACTGGTCATATTTTACTTCCGAAGGTCACTCCAGCTACTTTAACCATGAACGTCATATCTGACAGCCAGTTTGCTATCTAGCTAATAATGTTAGGGTTTATGCTTAGATCTTTACAGTTGTTGACAATAACAAAATGGGGAATCATGCCACAGGCTTTAGTTATATTGAGATATGCTGTGTGAGCTGCATGGCTACCGCCCACAAGTTCCATGAACATTTTGAAGAAGTTTTTAGGTTAAATAGGCATGGTCTATCCTTGAGGAAGCCAAATTGGTAAGGGTCCAAACAAATGACGTTTTCAATATCGAAGTATCTTCCATGAGTCAGTCCAGCCACTTGAACATCAGAGCTGGCAGCCACAGGCATCAATCACTTTGGCACTTATCAAGTTCTCCTAATTTCAAACTTTTTCTATCAGTCCCACAATGCAGCATACCTCTCTGTCTCTCCAAATCTCATTTTATGCAGATCAGACAGCAGTGTCAACTCATGGCTTACTAAATATCACTTCTTCAGGTAACTATTGCATTTTTTATGGCTTATTGTAGTATTAGCTTAATGATTTTGTTATATGTAAAATATTTATTTTTATTTTTTGCTAGTTATTTTTTTCTCGTCCATGCTCCCATCTGAGTAAGCTGTTGAGCATAGGCTGGGTGTTCTCAGGCATTGCTTTTATTGTTTGTTATTTAGTTTATTGGTTGAATCTTTAACATGGAGAAAAAAGGATAGATACGCTTTAAGAGTTAAGAGGTGTGGAAAATGTAGTTACAAGGTTCCCTCATGATATACATGAACTTTGTATTGTGTGTCATAGGAAGAAACACTTGGGTGACATCTGTCACAACTTCAGCTACAAGATGCTCCAGAAGTGATGCAACAAGCACATTTAGAAAATGCTTCTACTTAACAAAGCCTGATCCAGAAAGAAAAAAGAAAGAAAGAATGAGTAAGACAAGATTGCCAGGAATTCTGATAAACACTCACCCCCTCTCCCGTCAAGTCTGTTAAGTAGCAGGTTTCTCCTGCCAAGTCTTGATGTAGAAAGAGTCTTAATTCATACAGTGGGAGTTTCACATTTAAAACTCACAATCCTGCAGAAGTCTGAAATAAGAAGAATGCCGAGTAGCTTCTTATCCTTGAGTCAAGGTCAGAGCATCAAGCAAGGCCTTTCTGTACCCCCATCTACATCTGAACTAAGACAGGATGAAGGCATTAGTCAAGGCTCAAACTGATATGTGTAACCTCTTTTCACCTCTGTATTTAAGGTAGTAAGAGAAGGACACTTGCCTTCTCTGTCTTGTGCTTCTTTCCTGGACCCTGTCCCAACACCAAATGATTCAAAACCTAGCAGTTTTGACAGAGACTTCAACACAGATGTCACTGGGGCCCCTTACATAGAATGCTTCCATCTGTACTTGTAACTTCATTTGGCATAAAAGGTCACTAGATTCCAGGTCCTCAATGCCAACAGCTTAGCACAGACCACAACACTGATACCCTGGCTATCATTCTGAACTTTAACCACTTCAACATTTAAATCCTTGGCATCAAAACCTCCCTTAGCACTGAAACTTTCATCTCTACCAAGAATTGGTGCCTTCTACTTGGCATTGCACCTTCTACTTGACATTGCACTCCTGGACTTTGACATCAATTGAGCGACTGGTGTCATCTGTAAGGAATATCTTGTAGTTAGTAGATAAGGGAAGAAGGGAATAAGATAGTACAGGTGCAACCCATTGTGTTGATAGACCCCCCCCCCCACAGGAGTCTGATTCCTCTTCAGCTATACCCCAGGTGTTAAATAAAAACAAATTATGACAACACAGGAGGCTCAGATGCAAAAACTTTACTAGTGTATACCAGGAGGCAAAATACCATACAATACAAGTATAGAGTTTTGTCTGGCATGATACAGGAAATGTTCCATGTTTTATAATCATACATTCAAGCTGTGCCCACTTCACTGACGACATCACTAAGGTCTACAATATTCTATTCATAAGAAAAAGCTGATGCTAAACTTTTTAAAAGTTTTCTCATGAGAATAATACAGCCTTGCAAAGCACCTGGTCAGTTATAATGTCTTTCTGTAAATGTTATTCTTTCAAGATTTCAGTCAATACAATAGTCAGTTCAGTCTTGTAATACACTTCTTTGTTTTAACATTACTTTTAGCAGCTGTGCTTTATCTCTGATAATATAAGGCCAACCATCTCAGAGGAAGGAAGAAAGATTTTCAATGCTTTATACATTCATTTTCCTGACCCAGCAGATAATCATTAGTGAAAAACATAAGCTTGCTCAGCTGGCTACTGCCAGGGTCAGAGTTCAAACACACTGCAGCTCCAAAGCTTCAAGCAATTACATGTAAGATCATTCTTACTGCCATATTGTAAAATAGAATAAAATGCATTACATACTATTTGCTTTTTAAACTAGCACTTTATATATGTTCAGATACATATTTTTCTAACATCAGGTCACCCCTCAGACTGCTATCTTGGCCCTTTCATCCCTGTTGCAGAGGATGAGAGGGATTAAAAGCTGCCACCAGATCAGAAATCTTTCTCACATATTCAAATGCACTCTGTCCCAGTGTTCTGAGAAAGAGGAAATGTAAAAGTAGACATTTGTATTCCTTGACAGAGTCCCCCTATCCTGAACATCAATCGGGGTAAAGGGAATTCCTCTGATAATGCCTTCTTCATGGAAATAATAGAATTAATGCAACAGAATAGGTCATTGGCACTTGAAGAAGAGATCTTACAGGAGACTTTCCATTCTAATTCATAGGTTGTCAGTATTACTGATAAAATGGTGGCATTGGAATTAGATAGGGCATGGTGAGAACTAGACATGGTGGATCCTATTCCTAAAAGACCAGATAAGATCTTTCACCCCCAAGGATACAGTTCCTTGGCTGATTACATTAGGGGTGGCAACAGCCCTTAAGAAAAAGCCCTCAGAAGGGACACCTGTAATCCATCACCCAGATAAGGACTGTGGATTGATTTAGGAAGAGCAGTTGCATTTCAGGCACTTTCTCCAATAGGGTGATTATTTACCTGGTGCATATCACATGCTTTCAGCATGATTTAGTAAAACATGCACTAGACACAATGAAAAATTGCCTCTAAGTAGAAGCATGTCAGAATCATAGGTGCAACAATGTCTAATGTATCATTGCTCTCCATCAGACTGATTCATAAATCAGCAGATGGAGCATCACTTGCTGGTGGGTCTGACATAGTGATGTACAATCTTGCCTGGGTGTAACACTGTAGCTTTGCAGACAATGTTAAAGCATCCTTCACTATTTATTTATTTATTTATTTTATTTTCAGTAAGTAATACAAAAATATAATAATAATGCTTCATACGACAAGTGATCCTTGTTTGGAGACCAAGTGAAAGACAAACTGAAGACGAATGAGCACAAGGACAAGATTCCTGCCACTGTTGGCATCAGGTTCTCCACTCTTGAAAGAAAATTTTCTAAGATCCAGAAAAGTGCACAGAACTTATGGTTGAAAGCAGTCAAACAGCAGATATTCTGAAGGACATGTAGTTTCCTGAATGGATATGTTCTCAGAGGCAGAAGAGTTCTGCAGAACCAGAGATTCCTTAGCATTTCAGCTGAAAGTCAGCCATAGAATCTCTGATGGCTTGCTTGACTGTCCTCCTGTAGAGACAGTCAGGAGATGAATCTGTCTCCATCACCAGACACAGGATGCCATCGTGCAGGGCAGCTGGATAAGGGAGATTATATACGTTATCTACAAGATTGCTTTTTTCATAGGCATGGCCACCTTCTTTTCTCCTTCTGAACATCCCTTTCCACTAGAAGATGGCAGCAAAAGCTGAAGTTGCAAACATGTTGCACAAATGAGCCATGCAGAGTTCCCAATATCCCAGAAATAAGAAGTGTTTTTGAGGTTCTTTTTAGTGAAAAAAAAAGAGATGAAGTACCTGAGGCCTATCTTCGGTTTATGTGGTTTAAGCCAGTATATCATCACTATCAACTATCCCCCTTTTCTCTCTTTTTTTTCTAAGTAGAGTTGTGGTGTTGCATCAGTTTTTGCCAGTTCTCTCATTTTGTTGCCACTCTCAATGTCTTTGCTTTGTTGGGCATTCTTATTTCCTCTTGCTTTCTTCCCATCTCTCACACATCATCTTCAACAAATCATCTTCCATTTTCCTGCAAATGTGCCCAAACCACCAGCTTTCTTGAGACGTTGTCATACGCTTTTTCTAAGTTAAGGAATTCCCATTTGACTTCTGTTCTCATCACCAGCTTCTTCTCCACTGTCTGTTGGGCCAGTTGTGCTGCATCCTGATCTGAATTCAAACTGCGCACATTCCATCTTATGTTATACTACTCTGCATATTCATTTATGAATCACCTTCTCCAGTATTTTCATGCAGTGTGACAGGAGTTTGATACCTCTGTACTGCCAAGAGGTGTGAATGCCCTCTTTGTTCTTGTATATTGATAATTGAATGCTTATTCTCAAGTCATCCAGTGTATGCCTTTTTCTCCATACTGCTAACAGTACCCTCAGGAGCCATATCTCCCTTAACTCACACAACATTTTGATAATGCCTGCTGTAACCTCACTTGAGCTTGCTGCTTTTCTTGAATTTTCTTTAGTGCTGTTCTTACTGCTTCTAAGATATATTCTTCTTCCTCTTTCCATGTAGGCTGTCTGTGGGGCAGTACAGCTTCTCCATTTCTTTTCATTCAGAAGCTGCTGGAAGTACTCCTTTCATCCGTCTTTGGTGTTCTGATGTACTAGTAAGCAGATTTTACTGGCATCTCTTACAAGTAGTGTCTGATGACTATTTTACTTATCTTTTGGTCTTTGCCTTGCAGCCTGATAGAATTTCTTTGTGCCATCTGGTGAGTCACTTTTCAGAAGGTGCTAGAGTGCCTCTGATGCCTTGTTCTTTCCTAGTGTGACTGGTCTCAGTCTTTCGGTTAGCCAACCAGCATTCCTTCGTAGCCTGGTCTATCTTTTCTGTCTCCCACTTCTTCATTCAACCACCAGCTTTTCTTATTCACCTTAATTCCACACCTGGCTTGGATGCATATCTGGTTGATAGTCTTTGCACATGTTGTTTTGAGATGCTGCAATTCTTCTTCAGCTCCATCTTTTTCCTCTAGAATGTCCTTTCTTTATTTATTTCTGTTGCTCCACCCAGGTAGTCCTCATATCCTGTTCTGTCTGTCCCAATACGAGCATTCAGGTCCCCCATTATGAACACTAGTTCATGTTGTTCTGCTTTATCTAGTAGGTACTGTAACTGCTGACTAACTGCACTCTTTCTCACCCCATCATAACCCTGCTGTGGGGCATATAGCAGTAACCTGACTTTACACTGGAGTCTGACTGCCATAAGTCTGTCACTAATTCTGATGACACCCCTCACTGTTTTCAGATGATTCTCAACCCCCACAGTTCCCATGCCGTTTATATTTTGTCCTTCTCCTGAGAAGTAGATTCTGGATTCCAGTCCAAGTGGTTCTGCTGTACTATACTTCCACCTTTTCTCCACTGTCCTCCTGCATCCATTGAACTTATATATACTCAGTGTAGCAATCATGTTGATTGGTTTTATATCCAACTCTCATGCAATCGAGCTAACCCAAGTAATGCAGATTAGGCAACTGGACAGCAGCCAGCAAGTAGCTTATTGGTCCAAGGCTGTTAGACTTGATGATGGACATACATTGGCCAAAATGGGAGCATAGATCCCTCCCACAATTAACATGGATCTTTAGCATATGTCAGAGTAGTCTGGTCCTCAACCCACTTATTATTGTCAAATTCCCATGTCCATTTTTCGGTTAAATTAGTCAAAGTGATTAAATCATCAAGCCAATATATACCAATGACTAAAGTCCAAACAGTCACAGTGCAGTTCCTGTCTGCAGGAAGTTGACTTTATGTGCTCTTTGGACACCCAGGGAACCTATTGTCACATTAAAATAGCTAGGGTGTCCAGGATGTTTCTGTGCTTCTGGATTGGAGCCAGGCATTGTCATCAGTTTAGAGCCCCTCCCCCACATCCATTTAGCATCATCAAAGCCTCAGGATTTTTACCATATGCATTGTGGCAGTGGCAGCTCACTTAAAACTACAGAGGGTCACAGTGATTGCATACCTGAACAACTGTTTGCTAGCTATCCCCCACCAAGGATTACTTGCTGTAGCTGTTCTGGTCCTTGAGGATATCTCTGAACATTATGAAGTCCCAGATGAAGCTCTCCATTGCCCAAATATTCATCAGCTGCCACCTGGACCTAGTGACCAGACGAGCAAATTTTCCCTTGGACAGAATCTCTTTACTGCAGTTAGTAGTACAAATTCTGTTGCCTCATCAAGTACTTGTGGTGACATATGCCTCGGGGTGTTGGGGGTTGAAAGTAACCTCCTTTTACTTAGCTCTGTTTGCCAGATACCACATGCAGGTTCTTCAGTGAACCTTAAGTCTACAGTGGTACTAAGTGTCATATCCAGTGTCTCAACCATTTCATATATCTCAAGCTTGTCATCAGCACCTTCTCTGGTCATTATGAACACACAGCCTATCTGAGGGCTGCTGCTTCCCTTCTCCTCTTCCCACTCTCACAGACACCATGGATGCATCAACTCTGTGGTGGGTGGGCCTTGTTTATGGCAGACTGTCCAAGAGATGTGGATAGATCAAGAGGCCTTCTTGAACATATCAGGATCTCCTCCCCCAGAGGTGTGATTGACATATAGTCCGGCATCACAGCAGTGGTGTGGTATTTAAACAAATAAAAGCAAACCCATTTATATTCTTATATCCATGGTAATTGAGTTTATGGGCCATGTCATCTAATTACTTTCTTAAAGCAATGCACATCCTGGGAAAAGCCAGCTATCTTGCTAAAAGCTCATTCAAAGCTAACTGATACTTCAGGTGTGGCCCTTCATTCATTCCAAAGTGAACATGAGACTTTGCTATTGGGGAGAGCCACCTTGTGACCCCTTTGCATCTCCAAATTGTTTTCCTCTAACCCTTCCTCAGGGAGAGACTCACTACAATGCTCTAGTGCATAAATAGCCCCTCAGTCTCCTTTATGCCTTTTCCCCTGCATTCATTGATTATGAAATTTCTGTAAATACCCAAATTGAGGAAGGTCAGTGTCATTCTCATAACCCCATTCTGGCCCTGATAATCCTGGACCCAGTATATCCATTCAGATGAACTAAATTTTAAAGCAGCCCAAAACCCACAGCTGTGAAGATCCACAAAGGTAAGTTGAAAAAATTATCTCTATGGGCAGCTAAACAGGTGGCTAATCCTTACACAGCACCTGCACATAGATTTTGTGACTTACTGGACAATATGTTTGATGGTTGACTGAAAAATTAGACAAGCTTAATGTAAACCCCTACATTGTCCACTGGATTGCAAACTTGCTATCCAAAGAGATTCCATGTTGTGAAAGTTATTAGTTAACTCAAAGAATGTAAATTTGTAACTGGTGGGGAAACACAGGGATCCATTCTCAGCCATCTCCTGTTTGGCATTTATACTGCAGGCATCCAAGCCAATATCCCAGAAGCATGGTTGACCAAGTTTACAGGTGACGTTAAAATTGGCACTGATATCTAGTGATATAAAAGAGCTCCAGTATGGGCTGGATTATTCACATACATGGTGTCTCAAAAATGGGCTCGAACTACATGAAAAAGTGCAGTATAGTACTTTTTGTTAGAAAGGTAGTCCTTGTATATTATAAATGGTATTCTTCTTCAGGCATAAGAGACCGAGGTAATTTTGGTGACAACTTTCTCTCATTTGATCAGCATGTTTCACTATAGTCAGGCATTTAGTATTTATTGTTTTTTTTATAATTTAGTTTGTTTATATGGGTAAACCATTTATATGATATATTTGTGTCAAATTTGCAGTTATATTTACTCCTGTTAATTTTCAAGGGAATATTTTCAAGATCCAAATAAATCTTCATACCACTGTACACTTCCCTTATCAGACCCATCAGTAAATACAATGACCTCTTTGGCATCTAAAAATTCAAGCATGCAACTCACCTGGAATGGCCTCAAAGATTTCTAACAAAGAAAATTAAAGTCATAGCCTACAACTACCCTGAGAGATTATCACGACTCTTGCTATACTCAGTGGCCTACATGTTGCCTCAAGGTGACCTATGTCTTGTGTTTTGAGTCATGAAAGACCCAGCCCTATTTGACCTCTATTTCTTTGCAAAACAAGCGGCTCTACAAACATCTGCACTAGGGATTTAAATCTGCACCAACAAATAAACAAGACTTGCTGAAGAGATTGGTTTCTAACTCAGTGTATTCCTAGCCTATGGAATAAGTTGCCACTACAGGTCAAACAAAGTACTACTATAGGTACCTTTAAGGCTAGTCTTGATGACTGGATAGGTAGACACAAATTTACACCAGCATTGTCATGTATGGCCCTGCTTGATTTAGAAGTGAGCAATATTAAGTGCTTAAAATGGTTGAGAAGAACTTTTAGGTTTATCTCCTTAAAGATGTATATGGATTGGCATGTTATGGTCCCCAAGATTGCTTGCCTAGTTTGTTCACATTTTCCTGTTCCTACAATGGTTCTATTTATTTGTCCACTTTTCAACAATATAAAATTTTCATCAGTCACTAATCTTCTGTACTATCCATATAACTCTACTAAGTCTTCATTATAGTAACCTTTGTCTTGAGACCCTACTCCCTTTTAGAGAATGCATAACTCCTTGGGATCTATTTTTTTTACTTGAAAACTTAGCCTGCAGCCATCTGAACCAGTAGTCTGAATGGTCAGGAGTACTGTGTTTGCATTGGCTATTACTTTTGCCAGAAAAGTCTCTGACCTACAAGCCTTATCATACCAAACCCCTGTAGAGTCTTTCAGGGCTAGAGACATTGGGAATGCTAGATTTGTTTGGTGCTTGGAAATTAATGAAACTGGAGAAACCATGCAGTCAGTTTGAAGGATTTACAAGGACAGAGTGCATCTCCATATGAACCATGCATCCATGCCTAAAGTTACTATGGATTTAAACCTAAACCAGTCTAACACGCAAGGTTATTAAAGAGGCTGGAGGATAGATTCAAAGACCACCTATGCTGTCTGACAAAATAAACAAAATCCGGGCAGAGGCAGCTCGCTGGCCTTGTTCAAGCCTTGTTCAAGAAATCTTGGATGGGAGATATGATATACCCATCAATATTACCTCAATGTCACTTCTCACTCGTGAGAGCACAATAAAAATAATAGTTATAGTCCCCAAAGGGGTGGGGGTATGGCACCAAAAACAAATGGCTAGGTTTTATAAATGCCCTCGGGCAGATAGCCTAGTATGAACCTATGAACCTATGAACCTATGAACAATCTATCAATTTGTTCCTCAGTTCTCAAATATAGTAAA
This sequence comes from Protopterus annectens, assembly GCF_019279795.1. Classification (NCBI taxonomy): domain Eukaryota; kingdom Metazoa; phylum Chordata; order Ceratodontiformes; family Protopteridae; genus Protopterus; species Protopterus annectens. The sequence continues at coordinate 1,444,830,399 of NC_056726.1, forward strand.
ACATAGGTTGCAATATCCTGATGTTCATAGTCAGCTTAAATTTTATCTAGATAGAACCAGATACAAGAAAGAATGACCAACATTTCTTCTCCTTTGCTCTTCAGAGAGTTGATCAAAAAGTGTCTAAGGTCACTTTATCCAGGTGCCACACTAAATACAGCAAAGCTGTGTTAGAAACATAAGTCCTATTCTGCATTGGAAATATCTGCTTCCTTAGCCTTTTATCTCAGGAATTCCTTTATTGATGATATTTGTACAGCCATGGCATTAAATTCACTGCACATTTTTCAGGGTCTATATTACAAGATCAGATGCTTATGTGACCAAACACCTAAATATCGAACTTGTAATATTGAAAGCAAGAAACAGTGAACGGCTGATTTAATGCAGGGGAAGATTTCCCTTGGCCGTTCAATGGATTTTTCCATTTTATCTACTGTAGAGAGATCTAAGAGTCGGTATATTTAATTAGGGGGGTTGTGGGAGGCACAGCCCCCCACGTGGGGGGGTGTTGGGGTAAAGCTTCCCACTTAGTTTGGGTGTAAAGTTATTATTTTTTTTCTTGGCCAACCAACATGTTTTCCTGCGACGTTCAACATTTTTGGGTTCGATATTACAAGTTCAATGTTTAGGTGTTCGATCACCTAAGCATTCGATCTTGTAATATAGACTCTTTTTGCAAGACACTATAAAGTGAATGTGACTTTCACCTCCAGGTCAGTTTTCAGAGCCACCATGTTACATATTCTGTTATGAACCTACACAGGTGTAGCATCTGGGGGCTCTGCCCTGATGCTGAAATTGATATAATAGATTATACAAGATATGACAGTTATGTACTTACCATTATATTAGAACTCCATGATTCATGTCCATTCACTTCAATGTACTTGCCTACTTTGCCACTTCCATTTATATTTGCCCCTATGGATAGATGTAGCAGATATTACCTGAGGCCAACATATCAGAGGCATAGATAAATTATTTGTGAAGATTTGAGAAATGTTGACTCAGTCTAGAGAAATGGAAAAGTGTGATGCATTGTGGGAGTGAGGGAAAGAGTTTGAGTTTGACAGAGCTTGATAAATGCTGAAGTGACTGTTGTCTGCAGCCACAAGTCTTAACACTGGACGTGGATGGACATGCAGTTGGACATAATGCATTTCATGGCTTCACAGTTTAGCTGGTTAAACTAATGGGTTTATAGTTACCAGGTTGGAGGTATAGCTTCCTTTGGTTAAGGGCATTACCGTGGCATTTTCAGTAGTTTAGGTGCATATATACTAGAGAGGCTTAGGTTGAAAAGATTAAAGACAGGCCTTCACACTACTCAAGACTGGTGTGGTATCCTTCAAGGCCCCTGAGCCAGTGGAAACCACAACCCAAGCTGCGGAAGCCCTTACAAATGCCTTCTATGAACACCTCCAGGACTGCATGGATCAGGCAATCCCAAATAAAACCAAGACTCTTTCCATAAAGGGCAAACGTCCAGTCTGGTGGACCCCAGCCATTAACAAACTTTACAATAAGAGGAGAAAGCTATTACATGATAGAACAAAATCCATAAAAGGGAAGTCACCCCTGATCATTATTAGTAAAAAAATACGAGCACTCATAAAATCAACTAAGGCCAATTTTGAGTGAAAAATTGCCATGGATTCAAAGGACAATCATAAGGCCTTTTTCAGCTATGTTAGGAACCTGGGTGGAAACTCCCAGATATGCTCAGAATTAGTCCAAAATGATACAAAATCACTGAACCCAGAAACATTGCCAACATACTGGCAGACAGGTTTAGTGCAAACTTCACCCCCCCCCCCAAAGGAGAGATAACTATCCCAGCGGAGTGTAGCCTCCCAGGCATCTCAAATGCGCAGGTGAAAGCTGCTCTCTCTAAAACTAAAAACACAGCATCAATGGGACCGGATGGTGTCCCCGGCTGTGTGCTATATGAGCTAAATGAGGAATTAAACCCGCACATAAGGCAGCTGTTTAATCTCAGCCTTACCACAGGATACGTGCCCAAGGAGTGGCATACGGCAACTGTGGTCCCACTCCACAAAGGTGGTGCCTCTACGGACCCTGGTAATTACCGCCCCATAAGCTTAACAAGTCTAGTTTGCAAAGCTATGGAGAGGATCATAATGGAGCTCATAAACAAAGATATAGGGGACTTGCAGACATTGGACCCGACCCAGTTTGGCTTCAAGGGCAGATCATGCCTTTTGAACTTGGTCGACTTCTTCGAAACAGTCACCAAGGCCATTGATGAGGGAAAGGCAGTCCATACAGCCTACCTTGACCTCGCAAAGGCTTTTGACACAATACCCCACTCGGGTATTGTAGAAAAACTTACCAGCTTAAATGTAAACCCATATGTCACAAGATGGGTTGCAAACTGGCTTAAGGACAGAACCCACAGGGTTAGAGTTGCTGGCGCTATGTCAGACTCCAAGCCAGTCACAAGTGGTGTCCCACAGGGCTCGGTCCTTGGCCCCCTATTGTTCGGCATCTACTTCTCAGAAGTACAAGCCAACATGGGAGGAATTTGGCTGACAAAGTTTGCAGATGACTGCAAACTGGGCGCCATAGTGGAAAGTGCATCGGACACGGATATCCTTCAGAAGGGACTCACGGAAACAGATAGCTAGTGCCAGAGCCATGGCCTGAAGTTAAATGCCAAAAATGTATAGTCATACCCTTCGGGAAAAACAAGGTAACCCCAAGCTACCATATAGGTGGCAATCCACTAAGCACAGAAGAGGTTATTAGGGACCTGGGGACCCAGGTTGACAGTGGCCTTTCTTTTGACACTCACGTTGCTAAAGTGGTTAGAAAGTCCTTCTACATTGCCCACCTGATCATGAAGGGATTCACATCCAGATCTAGTGAGGTCATTGTTCCCCTGTACTCTTCACTTATCAGACCAATGATCGAGTACAATGCCCCATTCGGGATGTATCTCACCCAACATCTGCAGCAATTGGAGAGACCCCAAAAGTTCCTCACCAAAAGGATAAAGGGACTCCAAAATCTGTCATATGCTGCCAGATTGAAGAAACTCCAGCTCTATTCAGTTGCATACCGTCTGCTCAGAGGTGACATGTGCCTGACATGCAAGGCCATGTCCAACCCGGAATTAATGGACATGCTCCACCTCAAAAAATCCATATCCACCAAAACCACTAGAGCAAGCGACTTAAACCTTAGCATGGATATAAATAGGACATGCTGGAGGGATAGATTTATCACTCAGAGACTCCCTATGCAGTGGAATAAAATCCCGGTCCATGTGAGGCAGAGCACCTCGCTGGCTGTGTTCAAGAGAAATCTTGACCTGTGGATGGGAGATCGTAGGTTTACCCCGGGAATCATCTCTGTGTCACTGCTGGACAGAGGCACAACAAACTAATGGGCACAGTATTTTTTCATATAAGGAGTGGCGTAAGCCACAAAAATTTGGGCTAGGCTTATAAATGCCTTAGGGCAGATAGCCTAGTATAAACCTATGAACCTATGAACCTATGAATGGTCATATTTGACAGGCCTTCCTCATCCCTCATTAGTTATCCACTTTTGTTTTTCCTCATCTTTTTCTGTGACTCTCAATCCCCTCTTTTTAGTCCAGTCTTCCCCATCACCAGTCCGAATCTCTCCATTGTTTCCCCTTATGCATCACTACTTGCCTTTATCTCCATTTTTTTTTTATTTATTAAACATTTGTTGACCGGGAAAGTCCAGAGCCTATTTTCAGTAGAGGCCTGGGGAGATATGCTCCAGGCACATGTCTTTGGAATGTGGGAGGAAACTGGAGTACCCTGGAGGAAACCCGCACAAATGCAGGGAGGACATACAGACTCCACACAGAAGGCACCTCAGCCGAGAATCAAACCAGAGAACCTCTTGCTGTGAGGTGACAAAGTTAACTGCTGCACCACTGCACCACCCAAATTTTGTGTTTGTGCATTTGTTTTTATGCTTCTGCTTCCTTCCCTATATTATCCTTCTTTCTCATACCTTCCCCTTGCTAGTGTCTCCCTCTACACTTCTTTGAAACTGAAAAACACAGCCACCCATCCCAAAAAAGTGCACCCTTTTTACCTCCTCACATCATTCTTCCTTTCCCATTGCCATTCTGTATATCTCTCTGTTTGCCCTTCCCCATTTTTGACTGTCCAATCTCTCTTTTTGTTCACATTATATAATAAAATCAGCAGGCACTTTCATGTGCTACCCTTAAAAGAGCTGCAGCAGTTATGGGGCTCGTTGATGCATAAGTGAAATAGCACTTTCAGCCACACTATCTTTATTCCACTTTTCCTTAGTCATGTGATCACTCATAGCATGGTTGGTTCAATTGTGAGTTAGCAGCATTATTGCAACTGTGAAGATTCATTATGCATCACTGTTGCATGACCGAGCTATGCCAGCAATCATAAATGCCTAATTCTATTTGGGCTGCATCACACTAACTTCATCATGCTATATACCACTGAGTAGTTACATTGTGCCTTTTTTGAATACCCCCTTGGAATGCTGACAAGTGTATATGACTTGCATCTGCAGTCCTTGCACACAAGAGGTTCCAACATTTCTCACTTAGGAAAAAACTACTAATGAGTGTAAAGCTGGTCACTTTTAATCTAAGAACAGGCCACTTATTTATTTTACTAAATGCAGAAAAATATACAAAATACCAAAAAAGTGTTTGCTTTTTGTATGCCACTATGTAGCCATTACTGGAGTTAATGAATAGGAACCAAAATATGAACCAAAAAAGTCTGTATGCCATTTTGTTAGTACAATGAAATGTTAGTAATAGAAAGTGTGTTTCTGTTACTGTATATATTGTATGATACAAACAATAGAAATATATTTAATTTAAAATTAATATAAGCATATATGTTTTGTTCCTATATGCATCTTCAAGAACATTTATGAACATTTTGTTAGTTTTACTTTTCTGGTGACTATTAATATATTCCAATAAACAATTTTGTGCTTATTTGCTCAAAGCTGCATTGAGTTAGACCTTCTGCTCTTGCTCTACTGTTTCTCAAATACCTGCTGAGAGATTACAAAAGATAAGTGCTTACTTTCATTTGTTTTCTGCACTTTCTGATTAACTGAAACAATATTTGCTGCATATCTGTTTGTTTAAACTATGCAACTGTATTTTACAGCATTTTTTAAATTGTCTGCTAATTGAATTCCTCTTGCAACTGTAATTACTGTTCATCTGCTTGTTTTGTTTATTTTACTTGTTTGCTGCACTTGAAAAATACTAGCATAGACTAGGCTCAGGTTTTGTTGAATTTAGTACTGTTTGTGACCTTTGGAGCTTGCAAAACAGTTAATCTTTTGTCTGGAATGCCCTCTCCCCATGCCCATGTGGGAGGAAGGTATCATTTGGACTGATCTAGCTAGAGTTACTGTTACACAGCTCTGTTTAGGGTGTTTTGATTGGATAATTTGAACTTTGGCTGTTTCTTGTTTTTCCTGCTTTAATAAGCCTCTGCTTGAACCAGTCTGTCCTTGTTTGCACAAAGCTGCAGTGAATTAGGCCTTCTGCCCTTGCTCTACTGTTTTCCAAATATCTGCTGAGAGACTACAAAAGGTAAGTGCTTATTTTCCACTGTTTTCTGCAGTTTCTATTAACTAAAATAATATTTGCTGCATATCTGTTTGTTTAAGCTGTTTAGCTGTATTTTACTGCATTTTTTAGATTGTCTGCTAATTGAGTTCCTCTTACAACTGTAATTGCTGTTCATCTGCTTGTTTTGTTCATTTTACTTATTTGCTGCACGTGAAAAACACTAGCATAGACTAGGTTCAGGTTTTTGTTGACTCTAGTACTGTTTGTGACCTTTGGAACTTGTAAAACAATTAATCTTTTGTTTAGAGAGGCCCCCCTGTGCTGTAGTGAGAGGATGGTAGATATTGGACTGACCTAGCTAGAATTACTGTTGCAGGGCTTTGTTTATGTCATTTTGATTGGATAATTTGAACTTTCATTGTTTCCTGTTTTTCTGCTTTAATAAGTCCCGGTTTGAACTGGTTTGTGCTTATTTGCTGAAAACTGCAGTGAGTTAGGCCTTCTGCCTTTGCTCTACTGTTTCCCAACTAGATGTTGAGAGACTACAAAAGATAAGTGCTTATTTTCAACTGTTTTCTGGACTTTCTGATTAAATAAAACAATATTTGCTGCATATTTGTTTGTTTAAACTGTGTAACTGTATTTTACTGCATTTTTAGAATGTCTGCTAATTGAATTCCTCTTACAACACTAATTACTGTTCATCTGCTAGTTTTGTTTATTTTACTTGTTTGCGGCACTTGAAAAATACTAACATAGACTAGGTATAGGTTTTTGCTGAACCTAGTACTGTTTGTGACCTCTGGAGCTTGAAAAACAGTCATCTTTTGTCTGGAGAGGCTCCCTGTGCCCTTGTGGAAGGAAGGTACAGTTTCGACTGATCTAGCTAGAGTTACTGTTGCAGGGCTTTTGTTTTGATTGGATAATTTGAACTTTGGCTGTTTCCTGTTTTTCTGGTTTAATAAGCCTTAGTTGAACTGGTTTGTGCTTGTTTGAGCCTGTTTGAACATCGCTCAGCATCATGCATTACTGTGTGGAGGGATTGCGGGTTACAGGCGCCTGCTCTCTAACCTCGCAAATATTACCTAAACCAGAGCCCTTCATGCCTAAACCTACAAATACCTGCCCCTGCTGTATGTCATCTTCAACCATTATGTACAGACCAAGATTATCGTAGGATCATGAACTGTCAGTTTTCCTCCTTTTCTCCTATCAGCATTGTTGACATGGGTCTACTGAGGCAGTGTGGCAACTGCCTCATATACACTGAAAACCTCCTACTTCTAAATCATTCCTGTACTATTTGTGAGAGATGCACCTACATTATGAATCTGAAATCACAGCTCTCTCATGCAATAGAAAGCACTACAGAACAGGTTGTCAACCCATCTACCACAACTCCTACTCATGACCCACAGCATACAGATAGACCAACATATGCAGAGGTACTCACAAAAAAATCTACCTAAACACCAGAGACCTCCAAAGCATATACATACTAACCAAGCACAACACCCAAAACGCACAATACACATAATGACACAAGCATAAGTTTCTCACCGTCAAAACCTGTAAGGCAATGCACATCCATTCCAAATATCTTAGTCATAGCAGACTCTATAGCGAGACACACAGATGTCCCCCTCTCCAGGCTGAATAAGGAGAAAGTCATGGTCCGCTGTCTTTCAAGTTGCAGGATTCATTAGATCACACAGGCACTCAAATCTCTCAAAAGTACTGTTATGATTCGGTCATAGTACATGTTGGTATGCACGACTTGAGACATGCCTCCCTGGACCACATGAGGAGAGACATGATTGAGCTCTCTGATTATGTCTCACAGGCAAGTGTGTCCCTAGCCTTGAGCAGCCTATTACCCTTACCTAGGATGATACGACAATATAAACAGAAAATCATTTACTTCAATAATTGGCTTAGTTTCTGGTATCATTCTAAGGTGATCTATTTTTTGTTAGCCTGGGATGACATGATCGATAGACCTTGATGCTTTGCCAGAGATGGTCTTCATCCATCACTCCTAGGATTTCAGCTACTTTTTTTAGGCAATGTCAAAGGACAAAAGGACAACATTTTTGACATACAGATTTCATAAAAAAACAAACACCAAGGTTATGCTGCTAAATGCTAGGAGTCTTAGCATGAAACTGCACTCACTGGAAGCAGTCCTCACCTTTAAAGATGCTGACATCTGTGCAGTCATGGAAATCTGGTTCAAGACAGTGGAGAGCATCCCAACCATACTGGGTTACACCCCCTACCACATGTTGAGACCATGAATGGAAGGCATGAAAACTAAAGGATGTGGTGTATCAATATTCATTAAAGATAAATACACCTCCAGATTGGTTAAACAGTATGATTCCCTGGAGACTCTTTAGGTGCAACTAACTGTTGGTAGGACATCTATTCAAGTAATTGTCAGCTACAGGACCCCCTCTATGAATCAAAACACCCAGTCTGCCTACTTGGATCTACTGGAATCCATCAAGATACATCTCAACACCATGGTTCTGGTTGATTTTAATTACTCATTCATTGGATGGGTAAATTACTCATATTCAAAATCAGTTGCCCAAAAGTTCCTTGAGTTTATTAACTCCAATGCATTGGACCAGCTACTGGACAGTCCAACTCGGGGCACTAACATCTTGGACTTGATGCTTACCAATATGGGGGACTGCTGTAGCATCCCCACTGTGATGTCTTTCTTTGTCAGATCTGACAACAAATCAGTCTCATTTGAAGTAAATATCACAACAGACATCCCCTCCAAGCAGCAACTAAACTAAAAAACTTTTCCAAAGCAGATTATATCTTTCTAAGGCATGGTATAAATAGTTTCACTGCACCTCCCCCCCTCAGATGATTCACATAGGACAGATGCTGAATACTATGCTGAGTCCTAGATCAATGCTTTGTATGAACACCAGTTTAACTGCATTGACATGGCCATACCTGATAGGACCAAAACAAGCTCATCAAGGAACAGCAAACCTGCCTGGTAGACAACTGCCATTAACAGGCTTTATAATAAGAGGAAGAAATTGTTGTCTGAAAGTAAGAGGGAGCATGCCCTAAACAGGAAACACTCCCTACTTAGCTTAAACAAGCAACTAAGACATCTTGTGAAGCCCTCCAAAGCAAACTACAAATCCAAATTAGCATCTTCAACTAAGGACAGACTTAATAGCGTTCTTTAGTTACATTCATAGCCTAAAAGGTAAGACCCAGATTTGCACTGAACTGGTAGTTAATGATTTATTTTATTTTTATTTATTTTACATTTGTTGACCGGGATAGTCCGACTGGATGCATGTCCATTTTCAGCGCAGGCCCGGGAAGAAAAGCTCCAAGGGTAAGCAGATACAGCATTACATAATACCAGCATTACATATTACAAACAGACTATTAACAGAGATTACATAAGTAAGCAAGTTAAACAAGTTCCACAGGTTAGAGTTAATCCCGAGCGTAAATCAGGATTAAATTAAATTACACAGTAAACTGGTTAACAGATTTTTGTTAGCCAGGCTTGATACATTCACATAGCCATTTAAGTGACAAATGTTGTTTGAGTCTAGTTTTAAACTGACCTAAGGTGGAAAGTAAGGTAATATCAGCTGGAAGAGAGTACCAGGATCTACTTACAGAGTTTGCAAAGAGAGAGTCACCGGCTGTATTATTAATTTTGCTAGTCGGAATTAGTAGCTTGTTAGAGGATCGACGCAGTCTAGGATTGTTATAGGGGGTGATAATATTTTTAAGTGCAGGAGTATTGTCCGGATTATAGAGGATTTTATAGGCCATAATCAGTTGGTTATACTGGATTAGGCTGGGGAGTTCAAGCCACCCAAGCTGATTTAGATTGATGCAATGATGTGTCCTAAAAGGCAGCCCAGTGACAAACCTGGCAATTTGGTTGTAGCAAATTGAGAGTTTGTTAAGGACAGTCTTGTTTAAATTCGAGAGTAGAGGGGATGCATACAGATGGGTTGAAAGAAGGTGAGAGTGAGCTATGGCAATTTTAGCTGGAGGGGTCAGGAATGCTTTTATTCTGTAAAGTGACCTTAATTTTTTATTGATGGTTTTGATAGTTTGCTTAACATGTAGGTCACATTTTAGATTATTATCTATGATGACACCTAATAGTTTTGTAGAGGGATCAGGGGAGATTATTGTGCCATCATTTAAATTTATGGTAAAGGTGAAAGCGGTAGACCTACGTCTTGGTGAAAATAACAGCATTTTAGTTTTTTTGGGATTTAGGATCAGACGACGTTCAGAAAGCCAGTTTTTTTTTGTATTAAAGGTGGTCTGAGTAGCTGACCATAACTCTATGGTAGATGTGGCCGACCAAATCAGAGTAGAGTCATCAGCATATTGGATACAGCTGACTTTTGGGATGACAGTATAAAGTTCATTAATGAAGATGGAGAACAGCAAGGGCCCTAGTATAGAGCCTTGTGGTACTCCAGGGGTGTTAGGTAGAAGGTTAGAGAGTTTGTTCTGCCAGAGGACAGCCTGCTGTGAATGATTCAGGTAGGATTGAAACCATTGAAGGGCTCTAGTATCTAGACAAAATGTTTGCAGGGTGTGGATTAAAAGTTGGTGATCAACCATATCAAATGCCTTGGAAAGATCCAAGAAGAGGGCTGAGGATATATAATTATTGTTGTGATTATGGTTTATGGTGTTGGCAAAGGCTAGGAGGGCTGAAGTAGTGCTGTGATGAGCACGGAGGCCATGCTGAGTGTCTGCCATAAGGTGATTCTGGATTAAGTGGTGCATGAGTTGTCTATGAATACATTTTTCCATAATCTTTGCAAGTGGAGAGAGTATAGCTATTGGCCTATAATTGGAGAATTCAGTAGAGCTGCCTCCTTTGTGAAGTGGGATTACATAGGATATTTTCCAGATGGTTGGAATTTTAGCTTCTACTATGGTTCGATTGATTAATATTGAGATGGGGTAAGCAATAGCATCAGCTGATTTTTGTAGGTACTCGGCAGGGAGTTGATCTGCAGAAAGTGTAGTAGGTTTTAATTTTTTGATCAAGGTACGGATAAGTGAAGTGGCGACTGGTTTGAAGATGAATGTGAGTAGGTTTCTAGGGGTGCTACTTTCAGGACCAGGGGACCTAGGAGATAGTTGGCTAGCTAGGGCTTGAATTGCCTCAGTAATGAATCGGTTAAAACTGTCAGAAACATCTTCAGGAGTTTTATCAATAGTAGCAACAGGGATTAGGGTTGAAGTTGTCCAGGATGTATTAGATTATTTAAACCTACCCAAAACTTCTGAGGGTTATTTTGATTTACTGTCTATAAATTACAGTAGTATTGTTTTTTGTCTTGTAAAATGGATTTTTTTAGTTTCGTTCCTGGATTGCCTGTATTTAATGTGATCTTGGGGGTCTTTAGAAAAATGCCATAAAGCCCATGCTTTGTTTCTAAGGGTAATTTTGATTTTAGACTCTTTAGAAAGCCATGACACAGTTTTTGCCTTTGTTCTCTTTGAACGAACAGTTGCATGCAAATCAAAGATCTCAAGGAATTTGTTGTTAAAGTATGCTACTGCTTCCTCTCAGGGGAGGTGTTTTAGAATAGACCAATTACATGAGGTTAGTTCTTGATGGAATTTGGCAGGGTCAAAGTTTTTATTGTTCCTAACCTTTATGAGTAAGGGTTGTTGGGAATTAATGGCTTTGTGCTTAATTACATATGTGAGAAGGTGATCGCTTAGGCCATCAGGGAGGGTACCAGAGGTGTACAGTTGGGGTTGACTATTAATGAGTACCCAGTCAAGTATGCTTTCTTTTTGGTTGGGTTTACCTATCTTGGTAGGGGTGGATATGATTTGTGTAAATGCATGCAGGTTAATATGGGTGGTTGGGGATTCTGAGGAACCGGTGCCCCAGTCTATGTTAAAGTCTCCAAGTAGTAGGGTTTCTTGGGGGTAGTGACATGATAGCCAGTGCAGGATATCTTCAAGTGTAGATATATTGTTACCTGGGGGAATGTACATACAGATGATATTAATGCATTTATTTTTTATTAAGTTGCAATTTTGTGGCAAGAATCTCTGAGTTATTAATGTAAGGTGGTTGTATTACATCTATGGTGACATTCATCTCAGATTTATAGAGTGCAGCTACCCCCCCCCCCCCTTCCTCGAAGCATGATCCAGCCTGTGTATGTTGTACCCAGGTGGTAACACTTCATTGTCTGTAGTGTTAGGTTTTAACCAGGTTTCAGATAAACAGAGAATCTCCGGGGAATGGACATCCAGAAGTGCATGCAATTCATGTACCTTGTTATTAATGCTTCTAATATTGAGATGACAGGCTAGGAGAGAGTTAGTTGGCCTATTAATTGTAGGTTTGTATCTTAGACTGCAAGTAGAGGGGGTATGTGAATCTGAAGTGGGTGGGCCAGGGTTGGGGTGAATATCACCACCAAGTATTAGGTTAAGTCTATACTTGATGATGAACTTCAGGAATTTGTTTATTAGTTTGTGGTAGTGTTTGGATCTAGAGCTGATCTGCCTGGGGTTGAGATGCTGATAGACTGAACAAGATGTTGGATAGGACCTGGTACTGTAAGTATGGTTGAAGGTGGGAGGATTTACAGCTGGAGTGATAGTATGGCCTTTCGGGACCTGAAATCCCATGAGAAACTGGTTTTCATACAAGGTAAGGAGGTATGGTGCGAACAAGAGGGGTAGTAAAGAGGAGTATATCATTATCTGTAATTCAGCTAGTGAGAAGGGAACTGTTTTACCTGGTGATGCAACACCAGAAGATAGAGTGGTGAGGTAAAGGTACTGGAAGGGGGATGGGAGAATGCCAGATGAAAGCTAATAGGTGCTATTAAAATGTAGGTTGAAGAATGGGAGTGGGAGGAATTATCCCAGATGAAAGCAGATAGGATCTAGAAAGTGGGGGAGTGGCTATAGTACTATAAATTTAGAGGTACTGGGGGCGGGAGGTAATTGGGGCAGGGAAGGGCCGAAGAGAGCCTGAGTGTAGCGAGTGCGAATGTAGCGGGGCTATTGCATTTTACAAGGTTTCCTAAGGTGTCCTAAAGCTATGAGGTAAGTATTATAGCTCTTAATGTAAGAGTCAGTTTACTTAAGTTAAATGGGAAGGAGGCAAACACTCAAGTAGAAAAACGAGCCCTATGGCTGACCAAAATGGTGACCTGCTTAATTACACAGCACTGTAAGTGAAAGCTTAACAAATGCTTTTTGTGTGCAACTTAATCTGCTTAAATGCTGAGAGAAACTGATGTTGTTATGGTGACCAATTGCAGTCCTGTAGACTTTGTTTTGTAGGGAACTGTAAAGTTCAACTAGGAAACGAGAAAAGCAGAGATTCTAGGGTAAGCATGAAGGCAACAACAGGCAGTTATTTTATAATAATACATTCAGAAAGGTTTGACGGTGGGAGGGTAGCAGAGATTCTAGGGTAAGCATGAAGGCAACAACAGGCAGTTATTATAGCAATAACCCACGCCTGGGTGTGGGTAATGCTGGATTTACCCACGGTTGGCGTGGCTTCACCCTCGGGACCAAACAAAGCCAACCGTGGGTAAATACAGCATTACCCACACCCAGAAGTGGGTTATTGCTATTATACCATGACATTATTTAAGAAAAGAAACTATTATTTTTCTTAAATAATGGCATAGTATAATGCCTGTTTGCTGCCCTTCCGCAGATGTCTGGCATCCGCGGCAGTTCTGATGTATTGCACGCCTGCGCAGTACATCAGAGCTGTGGGCAAAAGCAACGGAGAAAGCAAGATCTCCGTTGCTTTTTTTTTAGTGTTTCGCTATGTTAAATGGGTTTAACATAGCGAGACAGCTTTAAAATAAGCAACGGAGATGTCCGTTGCTTATTTTAAAACTGTCTCGCTATGTTAAACTCATTTAACATAGCTACTAAAGCAACGGAGATCTTGCTTTCTCCGTTGCTTTTTTTTAAAACGTGTCTCGCTATGTTAAATGGGTTTAGCATAGCGAGACAGTTTTAAAATAAGCAACGGAGATTTCCGTTGCTTATTTTAAAGCTGTCTCGCTATATTAAACCCATTTAACATAGCGAGACAGTGTTTTAAAAAGAGAGTTATACTAATGGAAAAAAGTCCGGGAGACCGGACCTTTTTCCATTAGTATAACTCGATTTACAATGGGCACGCTGGCCAATCAGCGTGCACGTTTTGGAATAATAATGGGGGAGGTCATGGTATAATTTATAATAATACATTCAGAAAGGTTTGAGGGTGGGGGGTAAATTAGCACGCTTCAGAATGAACTAAGACTTATAGTTAAGAAACCTAAGCAAGAGAGCAATGCAGTAAATAAACACTTGCTAGATTTTAAAGATATACCAGAAAAACTAAATCAATTGTTCACAATTATACAACTGAAAAATTGCCAATAAAATCACTTCAGGTATAGCTAGCCCAAGTTATTCAAGTCATAAAAGCACTTCTTCAATGTGTGTGTGCAATTTAAACATTAAAAACACATGCAGCAAGTAGGAGCTCTGATTATACACTTTCTCTAGGTACAGTTTCAGTTTAAACACAAATATTACCACAGAAATTCAGTAAAGTCACTTGCTACTTATAGATCCTCTGCAAAAAAATAGAGCAGTCTGTGCAGAATCAGAATTTAGCAGCAGGTCTTTCAGTTATAAAAAAAAACAGTAAAATATCCATACAATGAAGAAACATACACTGAGTCACACCAGGTCAGCCAGGGGGGGAAGAGAGAGGGAAATCCTAAGCACCTAGATTTGAAAATGATGCCTGTACTGAATTGTAGCAGTTTAACCTGTTTGAGGAAAGAGGGGGTGGGGGAAAAGAAAAGGCAGTAGGAGTTGTTACAGGGAATACCCTGACTCAAGACACCACACCAGAGGTAAGTTGAATGTAAGGGCCTAAAATCTGCACTCAGCACTATAATGTTATTTCCACTCAGTACTTTAATTTTAATGTTACTTGCACTTAGCACTGTAATTTCACTTATGTTTAGCAGGATAGACAGACCAACAGTATACAATTTTGGGAATTTTTACTAGGGTTACTTGTTCAAATGTCAGGCTATTGCAGTTTACAAGGTTTCCTAAGGTGTCCTAAAGCTATAAGGTAAGTATTATAGCTCTTAATGTAAGAGTCAGTTTACTTAAGTTACAGGGGAAGGAGGCAAACACTCAAGTAGAAAAAATATCCCTATGGCTGACCAAAATGGTGACCTGCTTAATTACACAGCACTGTAAGTGAAAGCTTAACAAATGCTTTTTGTGTGCAACCTTCTCTGCTTAGATGCTGAGAGAAACTGATTTTGTTATGGTGACCAATTGCAGTCTTGTAGACTCCATTTTGTAGGCAACTGTAGAGTTCAATCTGCTTAAATGCTGAGAGAAACTGATTTTGTTATGGTGACCAGTTGCATTCCTGTAGACTCTGTTTTGTAGGGAACTGTAGAGTTCAATCTGCTTAAATGCTGAGAGAAACTGATTTTGTTATGGTGACCAATTGCAGTCTTGTAGACTCCATTTTGTAGGGAAATTTAGAGTTCAATCTGCTTAAATGCTGAGAGAAACTGATTTTGTTATGGTGACCAATTGCAGTCCTGTAGACTCTGTTTTGTAGGGAACTGTAGAGTTCAAACTGTGTCACACCATGTCAGCCAAGGGGAAAGAGAGAGGGAAATCCTAAGCACCTTTTTTCTGGCTCTGGAAACATGCCTGTCTTGTCTTATATCTCCACCCGTACCAGCTGTGTGAATTAGACTAAAATATTAGACGTCTTTGCGATATCTCCTCCTTCTCACTCACTCCTAACTGGTTATCCTGCCGAGTCTCAGCAGTATATTATGTTATCTGGTGGATCCAGGGGCAAACTGATACCACATACACTGAGCCTGTGGACATACTAAACCTGTTATCTGACAGGTTCTGTGAAAATTTCACTTCCTGTCCCCACCACACATACCCCATGATATTCCTTCCACATGTCCCCCACCTTGTATCTCTAGAAAGCCAGTCATAAATGCCCTTTTCAAGGCCAAAAACACAGCATCTATGGGACCTGATAACATCCCAGGCTACGTCCTACATGGGCTCCAGCAAGAACTAGCAACACCATTGGGTACTCTTTTCAATTATAGTCTAAGCATCGGCTTCATCCCAGCTGAATGGAAAACAGCCACCATTATCCCCTTGCACAAGGGTGGTGCTTCCACTGATCCTAGGAACTATAGACCTAGTAGCCTGATTAGCTTTATCTGCAAGGCCATGGAGAGAATCATCATGGATTTTATCAACAAAGATAGAGGCAGTCTCCAAACACTTGACCCTACTCAGTTTGGATTTGTCAAAGGGAGATCATGCCTGTTAAACTTGACAGACTTCTTTAAGACAGTCACCAGAGGCCTGGATATGGGGAAAAAAACTATGCATACAGCCTACCTGGACTTGGCCAAGGCTTTTGACATTATTCCCTACTCAGGCATTATTGACAAACTCACCCAGCTAAGTATCAACCGTCATATTATTAGGTGGTCGCTAAGTGTCTGACAGTCAAAATAGGTAAATCCACCTCCAACAGCAAACCTGTAACCAGTGGTGTTCCACAGGAATCAGTACTGGGACCCCTACTGTTCAGAATCTATTTCTCTAAAGTACAAGCTAAAACTAAAGGTCTGTGGCTGACAAAGTTTGCTGATGACTGCAAACTGGGAGCTGTCACAGAATCCCCAAACAATGTCAACATCCTACAAGAGGGTCTTATGCAAACAAATGACTGGTGCCAAAGTCACTGCCTTAAACTCAATGCAAAAAAAGTGTTATCATCCATTTCTGTAAGAGCAATGTTCCTACTAACTATCATATCAGTAGAAACACTATAAGTGCACAATCAGTGGTGTTATACTTGGGCACACAGTTTGACATCAACCCTTAACTTTGATCACCATGTGTCTACAGTGGTAAGAAGGGCATTCTATATTGCTTATCTCATTAGTAAGGGCATTGCCTCCAAAAAAAAAAAGGTATAACCTCCCTTATCAAGCTAATAATTGATTCCATTGCCCTTTGGTATGTATTGAACCTTACCAGGCACCTGCAGCAATTGGAGAGACCACAAAAGTTCCTGAAAAGGAAAATTCAAGGTATTCAGCATCTATCCTATGTGGATCATCTGAAATCACTGTCACTTTACTCTGTTTCATACAGACTACTCAGAAGTGATCTCTGCCTTGCATATAAAGCAATATGTGACACTGCTTTATTGGAAATGCTGCATATCCGTAAGTCCAATGGCTCACAGGTTATTCGCTCTAAAAACCTTAGACTGGCATGTGACATTAATAGAACATGTTGCAGGGACAGGTTTGTCTCCCAAAGGTTACAGCACCTGTGGAACAGACTTCCAATTCATGTCAAGCAGAGCACCTCTTTGTCCCACTTCAATTTATATGATTGGATGGGCAACAGTAAATTCACCCAGGGGTTCCACCTGTGTCTCTCTCTTGGACAGGGGCAATATGAGCTGATTGCAGAAACAAGAGCAGAACTTGGCTAAGTTTATAAGGACCTAGAGTCATTAGTTTAGTAACTTTCTATAATTCTATGATCCTATAAACAGGTTTTGACATACTTGTAAGAAAATAAGACTTGCCTATGTAGTAATTACATACAAATATGTATTTTTAGCCTTACTAAAAAAGAAATATAATCTGATAGAAAACTAGTTACTTAAACTGTGACAGCTAATGTATTTCATGTATTAGAAGATAAAAAAATGATGGCTATACCTGTTCTTACAGATTATGATGTGGAAGAACTAAGAAGAATATACATTTTATTTGTGCATGGGGGTGGTGGTTTGGGTAATAGCACATATGAATGTGTAAGTTGAATTTGGCATAATGGTTAAGGTGTTTGGCTTGCAGACACAAGCTACAAGGTTTGATGGTCAGTGTCTTATTATAGAATAAGTAATTCTGCAGACTGATTGCCAAGTATTTAGGGTCAGGGTTGGCATAAAGTTTTGGTGTTTACCTACAGGGTTTGATTTTTCATCTTTGGTCACTGTCTGGTTATTAGCTAGGAGTATAACAGTCTCCAGACTGATTAGCTATTATGAACCTAATTATGAAGCCAGTATACAGCACCTGTACATTTTGTTTAAGATGTTATAGTTTATTAACATTTGAAATATAATTAGTGAATACTCCTATGTTTTCAGTTTGAACAAAGATATTATAGAATGAGTTTTAGTCAGAGTAATGACTTACAACATAACTTGAGTTCATATCAACAGGAATAATAATATCATAATATAAAACAACAAGTAAGGGAGCTTTTAGATATACTGTAGGTTGCAATAACGGCTACCTATTACAAACGCGAAACCTCAGTTACACTAATACGGAAATGTCGGCACATATTGAGCGAACCGTAAAAACACTGAACGTCCTTAAGCGTGAAATTTGAAATGTCGAATCGTCATAGTTGGCCCTTCTCCGATACAGCTCCTTATGGTAAGTGTGCAATAGTTATGGACCTTAGGGTTAGGGTGCGGGTTAAGGTAAGTGCATACATAGTAGTATATGTAAGCTTTAGTTTAGGGTTAGAAGTAGGGTTTTGTTAAGTGTATGTATGTAGATTATTTATTTTGTTTGGGTATAGCTCCTTAGTGTAAGTGTGCAATAGTTACGGACCTTAGGGTTAGGGTGCAGGTAAAGATAAGTGCATACATAGTAGTATATGTAAGCTTTAGTTTAGGGTTAAAAGTAGAGTTTTGTTAAGTGTATGTATGTGATTATTTATTTTGTTTGGATAGGTAGTACGTAGCGGGCGGTGGGGTTGGCCAACTATGCCAATTTGACATTTTGAATTTCGTGCTTCAGGACGTTTGGTGTTTTCGCAGTTCACTCAATATGTGTCAATGTTTCCATATTCGCATAAGCGCGGTTTCGCGGTTATAATATAAACTCTGCAATAACACATAAGAGCTATAAAAAAAAAAAAAAAAGTTAGACAGTACGGTTGCATCACATTTTAAACAGTATCTCCAAAATAATGCATTGTTGTTACAAGGGACTATTTTGGAACAGGTAAGGGTTACATTTGGTGAGGAAAATTTACTTAAAGATAAATTATATTATAAAGAAACTGTATTTATTTTAAAATATGACATTTTGATACCAACCTAAAGGCTTAAAAATAGAGTGTAACTGGAAATGTATGTTAAAAAAATTAGCATGGTTTTAAATAATATACAGCATTTTAAGGGTTAATTGATGGTTGTTCAAATGTAATTTTTTATTGTTCTGATTTTATAATTGATTATTAGTGTAAAAAAGAAGCAGAGTTGATACTTTTCTTCTGTTTTACTCCATGAAGGCTTTTGGCTATGGAACTAGAGCGTCTGTAGGCTTGTTGTTTTGTATTTATTTTTATTTGATTTTGTTTTGTGGTTTACACATTTTGTTTATGGCTACAGACCTTCCTTTCAATGTCCCCCATATTTTTGTGAAGGAGTTGGGGATAATTCACAGAGAAGTTAGTAGAATTAGACACCAGGCATCGACTTACCTGGAACAGCTGCTCTGTTTCAGTTTGGGGACAGGTACCTAGAAGAAAGAAATGGCCATATAGATAGTCCTTTTTCCTCAGTTGATTCCTGTGCTACTGTTACATTAATAGTAGAAATGCAGAATGCATGCTACAAGCTGAAAAAATTAATGATTAAAGTAACTGGTGTTTATTTAAACATGTAGGGACTGAACAGATATTTAGAACTAGATATTACTCTGAGAGGTTTGCATGCTTTTATGAGTTCATGCACACCATTTGATCTCTTGGATGAAAATGATAAAAGGTTCCAGTCTTGATGGGTGGCAGCCACCCGCATTTATTCCATGGAATGGATTTATATCCTGGTGGAGAAAGATTTAAACAATGGAAACCGAAGGAGGATTCTCAGGAATTATATACAGAGTTACCTAAATGCTAACCATTTGAATATTAGGAAGCTGAGATTAGCAAATAAACCTTAAAGATCTTGAAGCCAGTTTAGTTTAAAAAAAGAACGGTAAGCTGCAACAAGACTTGTAGGATTCTAACAAGGCAGGGCTTTCCAGTGGAGAACCAATCAAGAGAAGGGACAGAAAACACCACACCCATGTCAGAATAAATGTTACAGCAAGCAACATGTTTTGTTTGCTTCCTCAGAAGGAGCAGGACACACTTTTGAATGGGATAATGATGCCTCTTTCCCCTCCCCTACCAGTGGCACAAAAACTGGACAACCTGAAAAATCAGTTTCATCATGCAGAGCCAAGAGATAAATAGACAGTACAATATAATAACAGAGGGAGATATGGACAGGGAACCCCACTGGAAGGACAGCAACAAAAGTTTTGCAAACTGGGAAATGGCAGAAATATTTTTTTCAAAGGGACATTCTTTGAACTCTATGGTAATTAATCTCTCTGTCTTTTCTTTATCAGTTGAATGTTTAGCTGTTTTAAATTTAGGTTTAAAATTTATATCCACAGTCTTACATTGCTTGCTCATTTTGAAATGTGATATGTTTAAGTTAGTGCATAAACTACATTTGATATATAATTTTAGACAAGCTGAAGTTAATAATTTGGAAAGTAATAATTTGACAGATGACTTTAATGATTCTATGAGCATAGAAGATGATTTCTATTCTTGTGCTTCAGAGAAAGATGAAATAAATTCTTATTGCTTATTGCATATGTTGAGGTTTAAAAGAAAAAGTTGTTTTATACCTCTCTTTATAAAAGAAAGTATAAAACATTTTTTTCCTATGTTCATCTTTGCGGTTGAGTAAGTTTTTAATGGGTTTATGGTTAACAAATGCAATGTTTCGTATAACATGAAGGCAGAATCAACTGCATTAAAAGATTTAAGTAACAATAGAAACTTGATTATTAAATCAGCAGATAAGGGCAATAATATAGTGATAATGTACTGCAAACAATACATGCGTATGCATTATATACATCTGGAAAATCAGTCCAAGTATGTAAAAAGTAATAAAAATATACACAAGGAAGCAGTTAAACAGTATTTGGAAGTATTGAAAAAGAGGTATAGGTTGTGTTATTTTAATAAAAGTGATATTGACTAAAAATGCAATATACAAAAGTGTAGCTTACCTACTTTTTATTGTTTATCAAAAATAAGTAAAAATTCAGCGGACCCACCAGAATCACTGGTTATTGTTGCAACTAAGAATTTTTTTACGTAATATATGTCTTTTTTTTTACATGATTATCGTTGCCCATTTGTTATTAATTACCCTCATATACCAAAGATACTAAAGACTTTTTAGATAAAGTTAATAAATTATGTTGAATTGAAGAAATATATTGGGTAACTCTCGATGTTAAAAGTTTATATACAAACTTTAAACATGTACATGGATTAGAAGCTTTAAACTATTCCTTAGGTAATAGTCCTGTTTCTAACTATCTAATTGAATTAGTATATTTTTGCCTTACTAATATTTTTTTTTCTTTTAAATACTGAATTATTTCATCAAATATAAGGTACAGCCATGGATTGTTTGTTTGCTCCCAAGTATTCTAATTTAATCACAGGTTTATCTGAGATGGAATTTTTACAAGGACATAATTTTGTGAATAAATATGTTATTAACTATTTTAGATATATAGATGATTTCATACTTATTTGTAAGGGAGGTATTAATGATGGGGATGATTTTGTTAATGATTTACAGAACAAAAGATATGACTTTAAGTTTGTATGACTGGATGGGCAAAAGTAAATTCACCTAGGGGTTCCAAATGTGTCTCTCTTGGACAGGGGCAATAGGTGCTGATGTGGAAACAAGGGCAGAACTTGGCTAGGTTTCTAAGGACCTAGAGCCATTAGCCTAGTAACTTACTATAATTCTATGATGCTATGAATAGGCTTTGACATATGTGTAAGAAAATAAGTCTTCCCTTTGTAGCCATTATATAAAATATGTATTTTTAGCTTTACCAAAAAAGAAATATAATTTGGTAGAAACCTGTTACTTAAACTGTGACAGCTAATATATTTCATGTATTAGAAGATAAAAAATATGATGGCTATATCTGTTCTTACAGATTATGATGTGGAAGAACCAAGAAGAGTATACATTTTATTTGTGCATGGTGGTAGTGGTGGTTTGGGTAATAGCGCATATGAATGTGAAAGTTGAATTTGGTATAATGGTTAAGGCGGTTGCCACGCAGACAAAAGCTACAGGATATGATAGTCACTGTCTGGTTATAGAGTAGGTATGTAAACGTCTGCAGACTTATTACCTAGTAATTAGAGTTGGGGTGGCATAAAGATCAAGGTGTTTACCTCACAAACACAAAGTACAGGATTTGATTTTTCACCTTTAGTCACTGGTTATTAGCAAGGAGTATAAAAGTCTCCAGACTGATTACCTATTATGAACCTAATTATGAAGCCAGAATACAGCACCAGTACATTTTGTTTAAGATATCATAGTTCATTAACATTTGAAATATAATTAGTGAATATTCCTATGTTTTCAGTTCTTCAGAACAAAGATATTACAGAGTGAATACAAGAGTAATGACTTACAAGATAATTTGAGTTCATATCAACTGGCATAATAATATCATAAAATGAAACAAGAAGTAAGGGATCATTTAAATGTACTGTAGGTAACAATAACACATAAGGGATATAAAAAAGCAAAAGATAGTACAGTTGCACCAATTTTAAACAGTATCACCAGAGTAAAGCCTTGCTCTTACAAGGGACTATTTTGGAACAGGTGAGGGTTATGTTTCGTGAGGAAAATTTACTTAAAGATAAATTATTATTATAAAGAAGCTGTATATATTTTAAAATTTGGCATTCTGATACCTACCTAAAGGCTTAAATATCGAGTGTAATTGGAAACATATGTTATAAAAAATGAACATGGTTTTAAATAATATACAGCATTTTAAGGGTTAATCAATGTTTGTTTAAATTTAGTTTTTTTTTTATTTTTCTGATTTTATAATTGATTATTAGTGTATAAAAGATGTGGAGTTGAAACTTTTCTTCTGTTTTACTCCTTGAAGGCTTTTGGCTATGGAGCTAGAGAGTCTATAACCTTTCTGTTTTATATTTATTTTATTTTATTTTTTTTGCGGTTTACACATTTTTTTATGGCTACAGACCTTTCTTTCAATGTCCCCCATATTTTTGTGAAGAAGTTGGGGTAATTCACACAGACGTTAGTAGAATTAAACATCAGGCATTGACTTACCTGGAACAGCTGCCCTGTTTCAGTTCTGGGAAATGTACCTAGAAGAAAGAAATGGCCATATAGATAGTCCTTTTTCCTCAATTGGTTCCTGTGCTACTGTTACTTTAACAGTGGAAATGCATAATACATGCTACAAACTGGAAAAACAAATGGGTAAAGTAATTGGTGTTTATTTAAACATGTAGGGACTGAACAGATATTTAGAACTAGATATTACTCTGAGAGATTTATATGCTTTTAAGACTCCAAGCACACCTTTTGATCTCTTGGATGAAAATGATAAAAGGTTCCAGTCTCGATGGGTGGCAGCCACCCACCTTTATTCCATGGAGAGGATTCATATCCTGGTTGAGAAAGATTTAAACAATGAAGACTGAAGAAGGATCCTCAGGAATTATATACAAAATTGCCTAAACATTTAAACGATAACCATTTGAATATTAAGTTTACCTTCATAAGTGCGTTATGCACTCGTGCGACTCCACTTTTTGTGAAAGGAAGTTTGCAAAGTTGCAAAACATCGACAAAAACATTGTCCAAATGTGCAATGGGCAAAAGCACATTGGCATTCGCTCATTGTAGATTCAACATTGTGGGTGCGGATTCCACTACAGTGGGGATCGGAAAATGATCCCATTCACCACTGTAGTGCAATCTTGGAGTTGGTATATTAAAGTGGGGGGTGGGGTGGGGGGGTTGCCCCTCTGCATTACGATGTGTCTTTGACATTTTAGTTCAAAAGTCAGTGAATCAGCTGTTCGATTTGTTGACTTTCAAACTTCTGAGAATGTCGAAGTTTGAATTTCGCACATTTGGTTCGCCCAAATGCACAATCGATGTTGTCTATTATGACAATATGAAGGTAAACTGAATATTAGGATGGCTGAGATTAGCAAAAAGCCCTTAAAGAGCTTGAAGCCAGTTTAGTTGAAAAAAAGAACGGTAAGCTACAACAAGACTTGCAGGATTCTAACAAGGCAGGGATTTCCAGTGGAGAACCAATCAACAGAAGGAACATAAAACACCACGCTCATGTCAGAATAAAGATTACAGCAAGCAACGCGGAGTTTTGTTTGCTTCTGTGGAAGGAGCAGGACATACTTTTGAATGGAATAATGATGCCTCTTTCCCCTCCCTTACCAGTGGTACAAAAACTGGACAACCTGAACAATCAGTTTAATCATGAAAAACCAAGAGATAAATGGACTGTACAATATAATAACAGAGGGAGATATGGACAGGGAACCCCATCGGTAGGACAACAACAGCAGTTTTGCAAACTGGGAAGATGTCAGAAATATTTTTTCAAAGGGACATTCTTTGACCTCTATGGTAATTAATCTCTCTGGCTTTTCTTTATTAGATAAATGTTTAGCTGTCTTAAATTTAGGTTTAAAATTTATATCCACAGTCTTACATTGCCTAGTTTAAGTTTTGAAATGTGATATGTTTAAGTTAGTGTATAAACTATATTTGATATATAATTTTAGACAAGTTGAAGTTAACAATTTGGAAATGAATAATTTGAGAGATGACTTTAATGATTCTATCAGCACAGAGGATCATTTTTAGTATAGTGCTTCAGAGGGAGATGAAATAAACTCTTATTGTTTATTGCATATGCCAAGGTTTAAAAGAAAAAAGCTCTTTTATATCTCCCTTTATAAATGAAAGTATAACTCATTTTTCTGCTATTTTCAGCTTTGTGGTTGAGAAAGCTTTTAATGGGTTTATGGTT